>NW_027362317.1:0-17475 GCF_039654945.1 Dendrobates tinctorius | reverse complement strand
GACCGCGTGGCCTAATGGATAAGGCGTCTGACTTCGAATCAGAAGATTGAGGGTTCAAGTCCCTTCGTGGTCGTGGCATTCTCTTTCTCCACACTTTTTGAAAAAATGTATATATACTGAGCGTTTGTTACGAAAGCATCACGCGCCATTCTGAAGAGCACGTGGTCAAATGGAAAAGGCATCTTACTTTAGATCAGAAGATTTAGGGTTATCATCCCTTCATGGTGGTGGCAGTCTCCCTCCACATGCTTTTAGAATAGAATGTACACATGCTGAGAGGGTTATATGACAGTATAGAGAGACATGTCAGTTTTAGACAAGTAAGGACACTAAAAGCAGCTGTCAGAAGTGGGATTTGAACCCACGCCTCCATTTGGAGACCTGAATACCCACCTCAAGGGAAACAGAACACTCTTAGTCTGGCACCTTAGGACCACTCGGCCATCCTGACTAAATGCGCTGAGAGTGCTAGAATTATTCCTATTCAGCTAATCAAAGAGAAATTTAGCTACAATTTTCTTGAAAATGTAAGAACAATGTCATTACGTTTGAGAGAGAATGAAGAGAAAAGCAGAGAGACAGAGGAGAACGAGAAAAATAAATATATGAACCGATAAGGCGGATTCTGACCAAACGGGGGGTGGGGGAGGGAGAGAGAGAGAGAGAGAGAGAGAGAGAGAGAGAGAGAGAGAGAGAGAGAGAGAGAGAGAGAGAGAGAGAGAGAGAGAGAGAGAGAGAGAGAGAGAGAGAGAGAGAGAGAGAGAGAGAGAGAGAGAGAGAATACATCAAAGGGTAAGATGCGTCAGGCTTAAGATCAGGTTTTGAGGGTTCGGGTCCCGACATGGCAGTCAGTTTCCAAGTGTTTTTTTAAAAAAAGTTTATTCTTATTCTAGACCAAGGGACCACGTACTCAACCATCATGTGCCATTCAAAAGACTGTTTGGCCTAATGAATAAAGTGTCTGACTTTGGATCAGAAGTTTGAGGTTTCATGTCCTTTCGTGTTTGTGGCATTGTCTTTCTGCACTCTTTTTGAAAAAAATTTAAATGTAGTGATCGGTTGTTATGAAAGTCTCATGCGCCAATCTTGAAGAGCAAGTGGCCTATGGAAAAGGCGTCTTACTTTGGGTCAAAAGATTGAGGGTTATCATCCCTTCATGGTCGTAGCAGTCTCTCTCCACATTGCTTTTAGAAAAAAATGTACAGATGCTGAGAGGGTTATATGACAGTTTAGAAAGAAGGGTCAGTTGTAGACAAGTAAGGACACAAAAAGCAGCTGTCAGAAGTGGGATTTGAACCCACGCCTCCATTTGGAGACCAGAAAACCAAGCTCTGTGTGGGGAAAGAATTCATTCTTGAGTCTGGCGCCTTAGACCACTCTGCCATCCTGACAAACTGCATTGTGGGTGCTAAAGCTATTCCCATTCGGTTAACTAAGGAGGAATTTAGCTAGAATTTACCAAGAAAATATAAAGACAATGCCATCACGTTGTGATTTTGAAGATGGAAATTTTGGAGAAAGAGAGAGAAAGAGAGAGATAGAAAGAGAGAATGGGTAAGGTGTCTTTCTTTAGATCAAACATATTATACACATGTTGAGAGACAGAGATGTTAGCGTGTCATAGTCATCAGACTAGGTAAGATTCTAGAATATAAGAAAGCTGTTCTGGACCATGGGAGCATGAATGCAAGGGTCTGACTTCATATCAGAACAATAAGAGGTTGAGTCCAGTTGTGGTAGTCTGTTTCCATGTGATTTTTGGAAAAAAATGTATACACATGCTGAGAGACAAAGATGTAAGCGTGCTATAGTAATCAGAGTAGGTAAGATTCTAGAATGTGAGAATGTTATTCTGCACCATGGAGCATGAATGCAAGCATCGTTAGCTAAGGAGGAATTAAGCTTGAATTTACCAAGAAAATATAAAGACAATGTGATCACATTTTGATTCTGAAGATGGTAATTGTGGAAGAGAGAGAGAGAGATAGAAAGATAGATTAAGACAGAGAATGGGTAAGGTGTCTTTCTTTAGATCAAAAATTTATACACATGCTGAGAGACAGAGATGTTAGCGTGTCATAGTCATCAGACTAGGTAAGATTCTAGAATGTGTAAATGTTATTCTGGACCATGGGAGCATGAATGCAGGGCCTGACTTCAGATCAGAACATTGAGTGTTTGAGTCCTGTTGAGGTAGTCTGTTTGAATGTGCTTTTTGGAAAAAATGTATACACATGCTGAGAGACAAAGATGTAAGCGTGCTATAGTAATCAGAGTAGGTAAGATTCTAGAATGTGAGAATGTTATTCTCCACCATGGAGCATGAATGCAAGCATCGTTAGCTAAGGAGGAATTAAGCTTGAATTTACCAAGAAAATATAAAGACAATGTCATCACATTTTGATTCTGAAGATGGTAATTGTGGAGAGAGAGAGAAAGATAGATTAAGAGAGAGAATGGGTAGGTGTCTTTCTTTAGATCAAAAATTTATACACATGCTGAGAGACAGAGATGTTAGCGTGTCATAGTCATCAGACTAGGTAATTTTCTAGAATGTGAGAATGTTATTCTGGACCATGGGAGCATGAATGCAAGGGCCTGACTTCAGATCAGAACATTGAGTGTTTGAGTCCAGTTGTGGTAGTCTGTTTCCATGTGCTTTTTTGGAAAAAATGTATACACATGCTGAGAGACAGAGATGTAAGCGTGCCATAGTAATCATAGTAGGTAACATTCTAGAATGTGAGAATATTAATCTGCACCATGGAGCACGAATGCAAGCAATCGTTAACTAAGGAGGAATTTTGCTTGAATTTACCAAGAAAATATAAAGACAATGTGATCACATTTTGATTCTGAAGATGGTAATTGTGGAGAGAGAGAGAGAGAGAGAGAGAGAGAGAGAGAGAGAGGAGAGAGAGAGAGAGAGAGAGAGAGAGAGAGAGAGAGAGAGAGAGAGAGAGAGAGAGAGAGAGAGAGAGAGAGAGAGAGAGAGAACATCAATGGGTAAGATGCCGTCTGACTTCAGATCAGAATTTGAGGGTTCGAGTCCCATCATGGCAGTCAGTTTCCATGAGTTATTTTGAAAAAAAGTATACACGTGCTGAGAGAGAGATATAAGCGTTGTCTCGTCATTGGACTCAGTAAGATTCTTATTCTAGACCACGGAACCACGTACTCAAGCATCACATGCCAATCAAAAGACCGCGTGGCCTAATGGATAAGGCTTCTGACTTTGGATCGGAAGATGAGGGTTCAAGTCCCTTCGTGGTCGTGGCATTCTCTTTCTCCACACTTTTTGAAAAAATGTATATATACTGAGCGTTTGTTACGAAAGCATCATGCGCCATTCTGAAGAGCACGTGGTCAAATGGAAAAGGAATCTTACTTTAGATCAGAAGATTTAGGGTTATCATCCCTTCATGGTGGGTGGCAGTCTCCCTCCACATGCTTTTAGAATAGAATGTACACATGCTGAGAGGGTTATATGACAGTAAAGAAAGACATGTCAGTTTTAGACAAGTAAGGACACTAAAAGCAGCTGTCAGAAGTGGGATTTGAACCCTAGCCTCCATTTGGAGACCAGAATACCCACCTCAAGGGAAACAGAACACTCTTAAGTCTGGCGCCTCAGATGACTCTGCCATCCTGACTAACTGCGCTGAGAGTGCTAGAATTATTCCCATTCAGCTAATCAAAGAGAAATTTAGCTACAATTTTCTTGAAAATGTAAAGAACAATGTCATTATATTTGAGAGAGAATGAAGAGAAGCAGAGAGACAGAGAGAACGAGAAAAAATAAATAAATGAACGGATAAGGCGGATTCTGACCAAACGGGGGGTGGGGGAGAGAGAGAGAGAGAGAGAGAGAGAGAGAGAGAGAGAGAATATATCAATGGGTAAGATGCCGTCAGGCTTAAGATCAGGGTTTTGAGGGTTTGGGGTCCCGACATGGCAGTCAGTTTCCACGTGTTTTTTGAAAAAAAGTTTATTCTTATTCTAGACCAAGGGACCACGTACTCAACCATCATGTGCCATTCAAAAGACTGTTTGGCCTAATGAATAAAGTGTCTGACTTTGGATCAGAAGTTTGAGGTTTCAAGTCCTTTCGTGTTTGTGGCATTGTCTTTCTGCACTCTTTTTGAAAAAAATTTAAATGTAGTGATCGGTTGTTATGAAAGCCTCATGCGCCAATCTGAAGAGCAAGTGGCCTATGGAAAAGGCGTCTTACTTTGAGTCAAAAGATTGAGGGTTATCATCCCTTCATGGTCGTAGCAGTCTCTCTCCACATGCTTTTAGAAAAAAATGTACAGATGCTGAGAGGGTTATATGACAGTTTAGAAAGAAGGGTCAGTTGTAGACAAGTAAGGACACAAAAAGCAGCTGTCAGAAGTGGGATTTGAACCCACGCCTCCATTTAGAGACCAGAAAACCCAGCTCTGTGTGGGGAAAGAAATCATTCTTGAGTCTGGCGCCTTAGACCACTCGGCCATCCTGTCCAACTGCATTGTGGGTGCTACAGCTATTCCCATTTGGTTAACTAAGGAGGAATTTAGCTAGAATTTACCAAGAAAATATAAAGACAATGCCATCACGTTGTGATTTTGAAGATGGAAATTTTGGAGAAAGAGAGAGAAAGAGAGAGATAGAAAGATAGATTGAGAGAGAGAGAGAATGGGTAAGGTGTCTTTCTTTAGATCAAACATTTATACACATGTTGAGAGACAGAGATGTTAGCGTGTCATAGTCATCAGACTAGGTAAGATTCTAAAATATAAGAAAGCTGTTCTGGACCATGGGAGCATGAATGCAAGCGTCTGACTTCATATCAGAACAATGAGAGGTTGAGTCCAGTTGTGGTAGTCTGTTTCCATGTGATTTTTGGAAAAAATGTATACACATGCTGAGAGACAAAGATGTAAGCGTGCTATAGTAATCAGAGTAGGTAAGATTCTAGAATGTGAGAATGTTATTCTGCACCATGGAGCATGAATGCAAGCATCGTTAGCTAAGTAGGAATTAAGCTTGAATTTACCAAGAAAATATAAAGACAATGTGATCACATTTTGATTCTGAAGATGGTAATTGTGGAGAGAGAGATAGAAAGATAGATTAAGAGAGAGAATGGGTAAGGTGTCTTTCTTTAGATCAAAAATTTATACACATGCTGAGAGACAGAGATGTTAGCGTGTCATAGTCATCAGACTAGGTAAGATTCTAGAATGTGAGAATGTTATTCTTGACCATGGGAGCATGAATGCAAGGGCCTGATTTCAGATCAGAATATTGAGTGTTTGAGTCCAGTTGTGGTAGTCTGTTTCCATGTGCTTTTTTGGAAAAAATGTATACACATGCTGAGAGACAGAGATGTAAGCGTGCCATAGTAATCAGAGTAGGTAAGATTCTAGAATGTGAGAATGTTATTCTGCACCATGGAGCATGAATGCAAGCATCGTTAGCTAAGGAGGAATTAAGCTTGAATTTACCAAGAAAATATAAAGACAATGTGATCACATTTTGATTCTGAAGATGGTAATTGTGGAGAGAGAGAGAGAGAGATAGAAAGATAGATTAAGAGAGAGAATGGGTAAGGTGTCTTTCTTTAGATCAAAAATTTATACACATGCTGAGAGACAGAAATGTTAGCGTG
The DNA here is from genome assembly GCF_039654945.1 of Dendrobates tinctorius. Lineage (NCBI taxonomy): Eukaryota > Metazoa > Chordata > Amphibia > Anura > Dendrobatidae > Dendrobates > Dendrobates tinctorius. The sequence goes on along the minus strand of NW_027362317.1, from coordinate 11,825 downwards.
TCATAGTCATCAGACTAGGTAAGATTCTAGAATGTGTAAATGTTATTCTGGACCATGGGAGCATGAATGCAAGGGCCTGACTTCAGATCAGAACATTGAGTGTTTGAGTCCAGTTGAGGTTGTCTGTTTGAATGTGCTTTTTGGAAAAAATGTATACACATGCTGAGAGACAAAGATGTAAGCGTGCTATAGTAATCAGAGTAGGTAAGATTCTAGAATGTGAGAATGTTATTCTGCACCATGGAGCATGAATGCAAGCATCGTTAGCTAAGGAGGAATTAAGCTTGAATTTACCAAGAAAATATAAAGACAATGTGATCACATTTTGATTCTGAAGATGGTAATTGTGGAGAGAGAGAGAGAGATAGAAAGATAGATTAAGAGAGAGAATGGGTAAGGTGTCTTTCTTTAGATCAAAAATTTATACACATGCTGAGAGACAGAGATGTTAGCGTGTCATAGTCATCAGACTAGGTAATTTTCTAGAATGTGAGAATGTTATTCTGGACCATGGGAGCATGAATGCAAGGGCCTGACTTCAGATCAGAACATTGAGTGTTTGAGTCCAGTTGTGGTAGTCTGTTTCCATGTGCTTTTTTGGAAAAAATGTATACACATGCTGAGAGACAGAGATGTAAGCGTGCCATAGTAATCAGAGTAGGTAACATTCTAGAATGTGAGAATATTAATCTGCACCATGGAGCACGAATGCAAGCATCGTTAACTAAGGAGGAATTTTGCTTGAATTTACCAAGAAAATATAAAGACAATGTGATCACATTTTGATTCTGAAGATGGTAATTGTGGAGAGAGAGAGAGAGAGAGAGAGAGAGAGAGAGAGAGAGAGAGAGAGAGAGAGAGAGAGAGAGAGAGAGAGAGAGAGAGAGAGAGAGAGAGAGAGAGAGAACATCAATGGGTAAGATGCCGTCTGACTTCAGATCAGAATTTTGAGGGTTCGAGTCCCATCATGGCAGTCAGTTTCCATGAGTTTTTTTGAAAAAAAGTATACACGTGCTGAGAGAGAGATGTAAGCGTGTCTTCGTCACTGGACTCAGTAAGATTCTTATTCTAGACCACGGAACAACGTACTCAAGCATCACATTCCAATCAAAAGACCGCATGGCCTAATGGATAAGGTGTCTGACTTCGGATCAGAAGATTGAGGGTTCAAGTCCCTTCGTGGTCGTGGCATTCTCTCTTTCCACACTTTTTGAAAAAATGTATATATACTGAGCGTTTGTTACGAAAGCATCATGCGCCATTCTGAAGAGCACGTGGTCAAATGGAAAAGGAATCTTACTTTAGATCAGAAGATTTAGGGTTATCATCCCTTCATGGTGGTGGCAGTCTCCCTCCACATGCTTTTAGAATAGAATGTACACATGCTGAGAGGGTTATATGACAGTATAGAGAGACATGTCAGTTTTAGACAAGTAAGGACACTAAAAGAAGCTGTCAGAAGTGGGTTTTGAACCCACGCCTCCATTTGGAGACCAGAATACCCACCTCAAGGGAAACAGAACACTCTTAAGTCTGGCGCCTTAGACCACTCGGCCATCCTGACTAACTGCGTTGAGAGTGCTAGAATTATTCCCATTCAGCTAATCAAAGAGAAATTTAGCTACAATTTTCTTGAAAATGTAAGAACAATGTCATTATGTTTGAGAGAGAATGAAGAGAAAGCAGAGAGACAGAGAGAACGAGAAAAAATAAATAAATGAACGGATAAGGCGGATTCTGACCAAACGGGGGGTGGGAGAGAGAGAGAGAGAGAATACATCAATGGGTAAGATGCCGTCAGGGCTTAAGATCAGGGTTTTGAGGGTTCGGGTCCCGACATGGCAGTCAGTTTCCACGTGTTTTTTTAAAAAAAGTTTATTCTTATTCTAGACCAAGGGACCACGTACTCAACCATCATGTGCCATTCAAAAGACTGTTTGGCCTAATGAATAAAGTGTCTGACTTTGGATCAGAAGTTTGAGGTTTCAAGTCCTTTCGTGTTTGTGGCATTGTCTTTCTGCACTCTTTTTGAAAAAAATTTAAATGTAGTGATCGGTTGTTATGAAAGCCTCATGCGCCAATTTGAAGAGCAAGTGGCCTATGGAAAAGGCGTCTTACTTTGGGTCAAAAGATTGAGGGTTATCATCCCTTCATGGTCGTAGCAGTCTCTCTCCACATGCTTTTAGAAAAAAATGTACAGATGCTGAGAGGGTTATATGACAGTTTAGAAAGAAGGGTCAGTTGTAGACAAGTAAGGACACAAAAAGCAGCTGTCAGAAGTGGGATTTGAACCCATGCCTCCATTTGGAGACCAGAAAACCCAGCTCTATGTGGGGAAAGAAATCATTCTTGAGTCTGGCGCCTTAGACCACTCTGCCATCCAGACAAACTGCATTGGGGGTGCTACAGCTATTCCCATTCGGTTAACTAAGGAGGAATTTAGCTAGAATTTACCAAGAAAATATAAAGACAATGCCATCATGTTGTGATTTTGAAGATGGAAATTTTGGAGAAAGAGAGAGAAAGAGAGAGATAGAAAGATAGATTGAGAGAGAGAGAGAATGGGTAAGGTGTCTTTCTTTAGATCAAACATTTATACACATGTTGAGAGACAGAGATGTTAGCGTGTCATAGTCATCAGACTAGGTAAGATTCTAGAATATAAGAAAGCTGTTCTGGACCATGGGAGCATGAATGCAAGGGTCTGACTTCATATCAGAACAATGAGAGGTTGACTCAAGTTGTGGTAGTCTGTTTCCATGTGATTTTTGGAAAAAAATGTATACACATGCTGAGAGACAAAGATGTAAGCGTGCTATAGTAATCAGAGTAGGTAAGATTCTAGAATGTGAGAATGTTATTCTGCACCATGGAGCATGAATGCAAGAATCGTTAGCTAAGGAGGAATTAAGCTTGAATTTACCAAGAAAATATAAAGACAATGTGATCACATTTTGATTCTGAAGATGGTAATTGTGGAGAGAGAGAGAGAGAGATAGAAAGATAGATTAAGAGAGAGAATGGGTAAGGTGTCTTTCTTTAGATCAAAAATTTATACACATGCTGAGAGACAGAAATGTTAGCGTGTCATAGTCATCAGACTAGTTAAGATTCTAGAATGTGTAAATGTTATTCTGGACCATGGGAGCATGAATGCAAGGGCCTGACTTCAGATCAGAACATTGAGTGTTTGAGTCCAGTTGAGGTTGTCTGTTTGAATGTGCTTTTTGGAAAAAATGTATACACATGCTGAGAGACAAAGATGTAAGCGTGCTATAGTAATCAGAGTAGGTAAGATTCTAGAATGTGAGAATGTTATTCTGCACCATGGAGCATGAATGCAAGCATCGTTAGCTAAGGAGGAATTAAGCTTGAATTTACCAAGAAAATATAAAGACAATGTGATCACATTTTGATTCTGAAGATGATAATTGTGGAGAGAGAGAGAGAGATAGAAAGATAGATTAAGAGAGAGAATGGGTAAGGTGTCTTTCTTTAGATCAAAAATTTATACACATGCTGAGAGACAGAGATGTTAGCGTGTCATAGTCATCAGACTAGGTAATTTTCTAGAATGTGAGAATGTTATTCTGGACCATGGGAGCATGAATGCAAGGGCCTGACTTTAGATTAGAACATTGAGTGTTTGAGTCCAGTTGTGGTAGTCTGTTTCCATGTGCTTTTTTGGAAAAAATGTATACACATGCTGAGAGACAGAGATGTAAGCGTGCCATAGTAATCAGAGTAGGTAACATTCTAGAATGTGAGAATATTAATCTGCACCATGGAGCACGAATGCAAGCATCGTTAACTAAGGAGGAATTTTGCTTGAATTTACCAAGAAAATATAAAGACAATGTGATCACATTTTGATTCTGAAGATGGTAATTGTGGAGAGAGAGAGAGAGAGAGAGAGAGAGAGAGAGAGAGAGAGAGAGAGAGAGAGAGAGAGAGAGAGAGAGAGAGAGAGAGAGAGAGAGAGAGAGAGAGAGAGAGAGAGAGAGAGAGAGAGAGAGAACATCAATGGGTAAGATGCCGTCTGACTTCAGATCAGAATTTTGAGGGTTCGAGTCCCATCATGGCAGTCAGTTTCCATGAGTTTTTTTGAAAAAAAAGTATACACGTGCTGAGAGAGAGATGTAAGCGTGTCTTCGTCACTGGACTCAGTAAGATTCTTATTCTAGACCACGGAACAACGTACTCAAGCATCACATTCCAATCAAAAGACCGCATGGCCTAATGGATAAGGTGTCTGACTTCGGATCAGAAGATTGAGGGTTCAAGTCCCTTCGTGGTCGTGGCATTCTCTCTTTCCACACTTTTTGAAAAAATGTATATATACTGAGCGTTTGTTACGAAAGCATCATGCGCCATTCTGAAGAGCACGTGGTCAAATGGAAAAGGAATCTTACTTTAGATCAGAAGATTTAGGGTTATCATCCCTTCATGGTGGTGGCAGTCTCCCTCCACATGCTTTTAGAATAGAATGTACACATGCTGAGAGGGTTATATGACAGTATAGAGAGACATGTCAGTTTTAGACAAGTAAGGACACTAAAAGAAGCTGTCAGAAGTGGGTTTTGAACCCACGCCTCCATTTGGAGACCAGAATACCCACCTCAAGGGAAACAGAACACTCTTAAGTCTGGCGCCTTAGACCACTCGGCCATCCTGACTAACTGCGTTGAGAGTGCTAGAATTATTCCCATTCAGCTAATCAAAGAGAAATTTAGCTACAATTTTCTTGAAAATGTAAGAACAATGTCATTATGTTTGAGAGAGAATGAAGAGAAAGCAGAGAGACAGAGAGAACGAGAAAAAATAAATAAATGAACGGATAAGGCGGATTCTGACCAAACGGGGGGTGGGAGAGAGAGAGAGAGAGAATACATCAATGGGTAAGATGCCGTCAGGCTTAAGATCAGGGTTTTGAGGGTTCGGGTCCCGACATGGCAGTCAGTTTCCACGTGTTTTTTTAAAAAAAGTTTATTCTTATTCTAGACCAAGGGACCACGTACTCAACCATCATGTGCCATTCAAAAGACTGTTTGGCCTAATGAATAAAGTGTCTGACTTTGGATCAGAAGTTTGAGGTTTCAAGTCCTTTCGTGTTTGTGGCATTGTCTTTCTGCACTCTTTTTGAAAAAAATTTAAATGTAGTGATCGGTTGTTATGAAAGCCTCATGCGCCAATTTGAAGAGCAAGTGGCCTATGGAAAAGGCGTCTTACTTTGGGTCAAAAGATTGAGGGTTATCATCCCTTCATGGTCGTAGCAGTCTCTCTCCACATGCTTTTAGAAAAAAATGTACAGATGCTGAGAGGGTTATATGACAGTTTAGAAAGAAGGGTCAGTTGTAGACAAGTAAGGACACAAAAAGCAGCTGTCAGAAGTGGGATTTGAACCCATGCCTCCATTTGGAGACCAGAAAACCCAGCTCTATGTGGGAAAGAAATCATTCTTGAGTCTGGCGCCTTAGACCACTCTGCCATCCAGACAAACTGCATTGGGGGTGCTACAGCTATTCCCATTCGGTTAACTAAGGAGGAATTTAGCTAGAATTTACCAAGAAAATATAAAGACAATGCCATCATGTTGTGATTTTGAAGATGGAAATTTTGGAGAAAGAGAGAGAAAGAGAGAGATAGAAAGATAGATTGAGAGAGAGAGAGAATGGGTAAGGTGTCTTTCTTTAGATCAAACATTTATACACATGTTGAGAGACAGAGATGTTAGCGTGTCATAGTCATCAGACTAGGTAAGATTCTAGAATATAAGAAAGCTGTTCTGGACCATGGGAGCATGAATGCAAGGGTCTGACTTCATATCAGAACAATGAGAGGTTGACTCAAGTTGTGGTAGTCTGTTTCCATGTGATTTTTGGAAAAAATGTATACACATGCTGAGAGACAAAGATGTAAGCGTGCTATAGTAATCAGAGTAGGTAAGATTCTAGAATGTGAGAATGTTATTCTGCACCATGGAGCATGAATGCAAGAATCGTTAGCTAAGGAGGAATTAAGCTTGAATTTACCAAGAAAATATAAAGACAATGTGATCACATTTTGATTCTGAAGATGGTAATTGTGGAGAGAGAGAGAGAGAGATAGAAAGATAGATTAAGAGAGAGAATGGGTAAGGTGTCTTTCTTTAGATCAAAAATTTATACACCATGCTGAGAGACAGAAATGTTAGCGTGTCATAGTCATCAGACTAGTTAAGATTCTAGAATGTGTAAATGTTATTCTGGACCATGGGAGCATGAATGCAAGGGCCTGACTTCAGATCAGAACATTGAGTGTTTGAGTCCAGTTGAGGTTGTCTGTTTGAATGTGCTTTTTGGAAAAAATGTATACACATGCTGAGAGACAAAGATGTAAGCGTGCTATAGTAATCAGAGTAGGTAAGATTCTAGAATGTGAGAATGTTATTCTGCACCATGGAGCATGAATGCCAGCATCGTTAGCTAAGGAGGAATTAAGCTTGAATTTACCAAGAAAATATAAAGACAATGTGATCACATTTTGATTCTGAAGATGATAATTGTGGAGAGAGAGAGAGAGATAGAAAGATAGATTAAGAGAGAGAATGGGTAAGGTGTCTTTCTTTAGATCAAAAATTTATACACATGCTGAGAGACAGAGATGTTAGCGTGTCATAGTCATCAGACTAGGTAATTTTCTAGAATGTGAGAATGTTATTCTGGACCATGGGAGCATGAATGCAAGGGCCTGACTTTAGATTAGAACATTGAGTGTTTGAGTCCAGTTGTGGTAGTCTGTTTCCATGTGCTTTTTTGGAAAAAATGTATACACATGCTGAGAGACAGAGATGTAAGCGTGCCATAGTAATCAGAGTAGGTAACATTCTAGAATGTGAGAATATTAATCTGCACCATGGAGCACGAATGCAAGCATCGTTAACTAAGGAGGAATTTTGCTTGAATTTACCAAGAAAATATAAAGACAATGTGATCACATTTTGATTCTGAAGATGGTAATTGTGGAGAGAGAGAGAGAGAGAGAGAGAGAGAGAGAGAGAGAGAGAGGAGAGAGAGAGAGAGAGAGAGAGAGAGAGAGAGAGAGAGAGAGAGAGAGAGAGAACATCAATGGGGTAAGATGCCGTCTGACTTCAGATCAGAATTTTGAGGGTTCGAGTCCCATCATGGCAGTCAGTTTCCATGAGTTTTTTTGAAAAAAAGTATACACGTGCTGAGAGAGAGATGTAAGCGTGTCTTCGTCATTGGACCTCAGTAAGATTCTGTATTCTAGACCACGGAACAACGTACTCAAGCATCATATTCCAATCAAAAGACCGCGTGGCCTAATGGATAAGGTGTCTGACTTCGGATCAGAAGATTGAGGGTTCAAGTCCCTTCGTGGTCGTGGCATTCTCTTTTTCCACACTTTTTGCAAAAATGTATATATACTGAGCGTTTGTTACGAAAGCATCATGCGCCATTCTGAAGAGCACGTGGTCAAATGGAAAAGGAATCTTACTTTAGATCAGAAGATTTAGGGTTATCATCCCTTCATGGTGGTGGCAGTCTCCCTCCACATGCTTTTAGAATAGAATGTACACATGCTGAGAGGGTTATATGACAGTATAGAGAGACATGTCAGTTTTAGACAAGTAAGGACACTAAAAGCAGCTGTCAGAAGTGGGTTTTGAACCCCACGCCTCCATTGGAGACCAGAATACCCACCTCAAGGGAAACAGAACACTCTTAAGTCTGGCGCCTTAGACCACTCGGCCATCCTGACTAACTGCGCTGAGAGTGCTAGAATTATTCCCATTCAGCTAATCAAAGAGAAATTTAGCTACAATTTTCTTGAAAATGTAAGAACAATGTCATTATGTTTGAGAGAGAATGAAGAGAAAGCAGAGAGACAGAGAGAACGAGAAAAAATAAATAAATGAACGGATAAGGCGGATTCTGACCAAACGGGGGGTGGGAGAGAGAGAGAGAGAGAATACATCAATGGGTAAGATGCCGTCAGGCTTAAGATCAGGGTTTTGAGGGTTCGGGGTCCCGACATGGCAGTCAGTTTCCACGTGTTTTTTGAAAAAAAGTTTATTCTTATTCTAGACCAAGGGGACCACGTACTCAACCATCATGTGCCATTGAAAAGACTGTTTGGCCTAATGAATAAAAGTGTCTGACTTTGGATCAGAAGTTTGAGGTTTCAAGTCCTTTCGTGTTTGTGGCATTGTCTTTCTGCACTCTTTTTGAAAAAAAATTTAAATGTAGTGATCGGTTGTTATGAAAGCCTCATGCGCCAATTTGAAGAGCAAGTGGCCTATGGAAAAGGAGTCTTACTTTGGGTCAAAAGATTGAGGGTTATCATCCCTTCATGGTCGTAGCAGTCTCTCTCCACATGCTTTTTAGAAAAAAATGTACAGATGCTGAGAGGGTTATATGACAGTTTAGAAAGAAGGGTCAGTTGTAGACCAAGTAAGGGACACAAAAAGCAGCTGTCAGAAGTGGGATTTGAACCCATGCCTCCATTTGGAGACCAGAAAACCCAGCTCTATGTGGGGAAAGAAATCATTCTTGAGTCTGGCGCCTTAGACCACTCGGCCCATCCAGACAAACTGCATTGTGGGTGCTACAGCTATTCCCATTCGGTTAACTAAGGAGGAATTTAGCTAGAATTTACCAAGAAAATATAAAGACAATGCCATCATGTTGTTGATTTTGAAGATGGAAATTTTGGAGAAAGAGAGAGAAAGAGAGAGATAGAAAGATAGATTGAGAGAGAGAGAGAATGGGTAAGGTGTCTTTCTTTAGATCAAACATTTATACACATGTTGAGAGACAGAGATGTTAGCGTGTCATAGTCATCAGACTAGGTAAGATTCTAGAATATAAGAAAGCTGTTCTGGACCATGGGAGCATGAATGCAAGGGTCTGACTTCATATCAGAACAATGAGAGGTTGAGTCCAGTTGTGGTAGTCTGTTTCCATGTGATTTTTGGAAAAAATGTATACACATGCTGAGAGACAAAGATGGTAAGCGTGCTATAGTAATCAGAGTAGGTAAGATTCTAGAATGTGAGAATGTTATTCTGCACCATGGAGCATGAATGCAAGCATCGTTAGCTAAGGAGGAATTAAGCTCTGAATTTACCAAGAAAATATAAAGACAATGTGATCACATTTTGATTCTGAAGATGGTAATTGTGGAGAGAGAGAGAGAGAGAGATAGAAAGATAGATTAAGAGAGAGAATGGGGTAAGGTGTCTTAATTTAGATCAAAAATTTATACACATGCTGAGAGACAGAAATGTTAGCGTGTCATAGTCATCAGACTAGGTAAGATTCTAGAATGTGTAAATGTTATTCTGGACCATGGAGCATGAATGCAAGGGCCTGACTTCAGATCAGAACATTGAGTGTTTGAGTCCAGTTGAGGTTGTCTGTTTGAATGTGCTTTTTGGAAAAAATGTATACACATGCTGAGAGACAAAGATGTAAGCGTGCTATAGTAATCAGAGTAGGTAAGATTCTAGAATGTGAGAATGTTATTCTGCACCATGGAGCATGAATGCAAGCATCGTTAGCTAAGGAGGAATTAAGCTTGAATTTACCAAGAAAATATAAAGACAATGTGATCACATTTTGATTCTGAAGATGGTAATTGTGGAGAGAGAGATAGAAAGATAGATTAAGAGAGAGAATGGGTAAGGTGCCTTTCTTTAGATCAAAAATTTACTACACATGCTGAGAGACAGAGATGTTAGCGTGTCATAGTCATCAGACTAGGTAATTTTCTAGAATGTGAGAATGTTATTCTGGACCATGGGAGCATGAATGCAAGGGCCTGACTTCAGATCAGAACATTGAGTGTTTGAGTCCAGTTGTGGTAGTCTGTTTCCATGTGCTTTTTTGGAAAAAATGTATACACATGCTGAGAGACAGAGATGTAAGCGTGCCATAGTAATCAGAGTAGGTAACATTCTAGAATGTGAGAATATTAATCTGCACCATGGAGCACGAATGCAAGCATCGTTAACTAAGGAGGAATTTTGCTTGAATTTACCAAGAAAATATAAAGACAATGTGATCACATTTTGATTCTGAAGATGGTAATTGTGGAGAGAGAGAGAGAGAGAGAGAGAGAGAGAGAGAGAGAGAGAGAGAGAGAGAGAGAGAGAGAGAGAGAGAGAGAGAGAGAGAGAGAGAGAGAGAGGGAGAGAGAGAGAGAGAGGAGAGAGAACATCAATGGGTAAGATGCCGTCTGACTTCAGATCAGAATTTTGAGGGTTCGAGTCCCATCATGGCAGTCAGTTTCCATGAGTTTTTTTGAAAAAAGTATACACGTGCTGAGAGAGAGAGCTGTAAGCGTGTCTTCGTCATTGGACTCAGTAAGATTCTTATTCTAGACCACGGAACCATGTACTCAAGCATCACATGCCATTCAAAGACCTTGTGGCCTAATGGATTAAGGCGTCTGACTTCGGATCAGAAGATTGAGGGGTTCAAGTCCCTTCGTGGTCGTGGCATTCTCTTTTCTCCACACTTTTTGAAAAAATGTATATATACTGAGCGTTTTGTTACGAAAGCATCATGCGCCATTCTGAAGAGCACGTGGTCAAATGGAAAAAGGAATCTTACTTTAGATCAGAAGATTTAGGGTTATCATCCCTTCATGGTGGTGGCAGTCCTCCCTCCACATGCTTTTAGAATAGAATGTACACATGCTGAGAGGGTTATATGACAGTATAGAGAGACATGTCAGTTTTAGACAAGTAAGGACACTAAAAGCAGCTGTCAGAAGTGGGATTTGAACCCACGCCTCCATTTGGAGACCAGAATACCCACCTCAAGGGGAAACAGAACACTCTTAAGTCTGGCGCCTTAGACCACTCGGCCCATTCCTGACTAACTGCGCTGAGAGTGCTAGAATTATTCCCCATTCAGCTAATCAAAGAGAAATTTAGCTACAAATTTCTTGAAAATGTAAGAACAATGTCATTATGTTTGAGAGAGAATGAAGAGAAAGCAGAGAGACAGAGAGAACGAGAAAAAATAAATAAATGAACGGATAAGGCGGATTCTGACCAAACGGGGGGTGGGAGAGAGAGAGAGAGAGAATACATCAATGGGTAAGATGCCGTCAGGCTTAAGATCAGGGTTTTGAGGGGTTCGGGTCCCCGACATGGCAGTCAGTTTCCACGTGTTTTTTTAAAAAAAGTTTATTCTTATTCTAGACCAAGGGACCACGTACTCAACCATCATGTGCCATTCAAAAAGACTGTTTGGCCTAATGAATAAAGTGTCTGACTTTGGATCAGAAGTTTGAGGTTTCAAGTCCTTTCGTGTTTGTGGCATTGTCTCTCTGCACTCTTTTTGAAAAAAATTTAAATGTAGTGATCGGTTGTTATGAAAGCCTCATGCGCCAATTTGAAGAGCAAGTGGCCTATGAAAAGGAGTCTTACTTTGGGTCAAAAGATTGAGGGGTTATCATCCCTTCATGGTCCGTAGCCAGTCTCTCTCCACATGCTTTTAGAAAAAAATGTACAGATGCTGAGAGGGTTATATGACAGTTTTAGAAAGAAGGGTCAGTTGTAGGACAAGTAAGGACACAAAAAGCAGCTGTCAGAAGTGGGATTTGAACCCATGCCTCCATTTGGAGACCAGAAAACCCAGCTCTATGTGGGGAAAGAAATCATTCTTGAGTCTGGCGCCTTAGACCACTCGGCAATCCTGACAAACTGCATTGTGGGTGCTACAGCTATTCCCATTCGGTTAACTAAGGAGGAATTTAGCTAGAATTTACCAAGAAAATATAAAGACAATGCCATCATGTTGTGATTTTGAAGA
>NW_027362316.1:27500-79525 GCF_039654945.1 Dendrobates tinctorius | reverse complement strand
TCCGTTTTTTTCCATTGACTTGCATTAATGGCGGATTGTGACGGATTGTAAAAAACGGAAGTGTGAAAGAGGCCTTAGGGTGCACTACTGTCATATCATAATCTCCAAAGGAGTGCAATACCTAGTATGTACACAGAGAAGCAAAAAAAAGGGGGGGGGGGGGGGAGACTGGGCTAATAATGGTATGCACACCCAAGTTAAAAAGATATAAAATATAGAAAACTTTTATTTCATGTTGGACACAATAAGGTAAAAACATTTAAAATACACTTTTGTGCTGTGTACAGTGACAGAGCAAAAAAAGTTGAATTTAGGGCTAAAAAGACCAAATTTTTAAGCAGACAGATAGATGAGGCGTGTCACGGATATACCACACTGTAAAATATGTGGCCTTTTTTTTTGGGGGGGGGGGGGGGGTTCAGCAAAATAGTATCAAGAAATTGTGTACGACACTAAAACAAAAAAAAAAATCTACTCAATCGTACCACATAAAAATTAAATATTTCTCTGCACGCTCAAAAGGGATTTAGGGACCCCTTTAAAATTGCTGGATTTTCACGCTGTGCTAGTAAAAGGATCCGGCTGTATTTTGCACTGTCAACAAGCAAATGGTGAAAAAAAAATAAAGGGATATGGATTGCTTTGCAATAAAAAAAAGCTCTATTAACCCTGGCCAAAAAATTTTTCAAAGCCAATTACACCTGAATCTAGGTATATACAGACAATATATCCTACAGGTAGCAGCAGCAGCACCAGAACACAGGAAGGGAATGAGCCCTCTTGATGTATGCAATGATATGTATATACACACATACAGTGCCTGCGGGCCATGAACTGATGTTTATAGAGCGATGTACCCAACCCTGTCTACCTAACACTGGAACCTATATACTCCGGAATTAGTCCTTAGAAGGACTGTTGGTTTAGATGGATGTGAGTAGTTTAGGATAGTAGACCCCACACTGACTAATAAATCCCCAATTCTGACCCTATATCGGCAGCAGCTTTCCCTACGCTATCTAAATCCAGAGCTGAATGCACCGAATAGGGCGGCGTTCAGTTTCTTATACCACTGATGATGCTGTGCGGCCAGCCAATCATTGCATTACCACAACAAAGATGGCTGCTGCGTTTCATTGCCTGGCAGACATTCCCTGCATCGTGATTGGGTCTCTAAAGTCCACCAAAAAAGCTGGGTGGAGACCCGAGTTCCCACCGAGTAATCCCAGAAATGCTCAGTGCTCGCCAAGTACAAGTATCGGGCGAGTAACGAGTAGTGGCGAGCATGTTCGCTCATCACTAGTTACTATACTTTTACTTGAAAGGAGCCGAGCTGCAATATCTGAGAAATCTATGGACAAAAGAGCGCTGTATTTGGAGAAAAACAAACAAAACCTAACCCTTTTGAACTTACCAGCTGGATCTTCTTGTTTTGTAGAATTCTAAGAGAAAATAACTATTGTAATTTTGGATTATAAGACACACTTAACATTTTTTCTTGCTAAAAAGTCTGCTTCAAGTTCGCAGTTAGGATCTCTGGCAGGTGCTTGCTTAAAGGGATCCTGTCAGCAGGATTGTCCACAGGATTGTACACAGTAATCTACAGTGTTAGGTTGGCGCCATTATACTGATTACAATGATACTTTGGTTGATGAAATCCTTTTTGTGGTGGTTGTTTAATCTTTATTTGCAGTTTTGAGTTAATGATATGCTCGCGCCCAGGGGGGGGCCTGTGGGGGTCTTTATGTGGTGCTCTGATATGGTATTCATCTATATGGCTTCTGACAGGTCACTGATTCCTCACTGACCTGCCCCCTATTTTACATACTGTATAGCTTATTGTTTTGAAAGAAAAAAAAAAAATTACATTCATCATGCAGGCGCCTGCGCTGTAGCATGATCGGATCTATAATATCCATATTTTTATTTAGTCATAAATTTCTTTAAAAAAAAAAAAAAAAAATCTTCCTCAAAATGCATAACTTGGAACACGATAGATGCTACTGCGCAGGCGCTACGGCCATTTTGCTAGAGGAAAAAAAAAAAATTATCTACACCAAGATGGTGATTATAGATCCGATCATGCTACAACGCAGGCACCGCTATCTGCATGATGAATGTCATTTTTTTTTTTCAAAACAATAAGATATACAGTATGTAAAATAGGGGGCACACAGCTATCCAGATGAATACCTAATCCGAGCACCACATGAAGCCCCCTACCCCTCCACACAGGCTGCCTCGAAGCACAAGAATTTCATTAACTGAAAATCAAGATTAAACAACCACCACAAGTTGGATTTCATCAACTAAAGCCCCCGTCACACATAACGATGTCCCAGCGATCCCACCAGCGATCCGACATGAATGGGATCGCTGGGATATTGTTAGGCTGATCGCTGGTGAGCTGTCACAAAGACATCGATCAGGACCAGCGACGCTGGTTTCTAATGTAAACGTCGGGTATTCAGGAGCAGCGTGACTCCTGAATACCCGACGTTTACATTAGAAACCAGCGTCCAAGCTGGTTTCCAAAGTAAACATCGGGTATCTAGGAGCCGGGCGACTCCTGGATACCCGATGTTTACCTTAGAAACCAGCGTCGGTGATCGCTGGTCTCTCGCTGCCACACGCAGCAGTGCACGCTGGGCAGCGGGAGACCAGCGATCGAAAAACGGCCCAGGCCGCTCGAGCACGATCAGCGATAACCGGCAGGGGGGGCGGTCGCTGATCCCCGTCACACAGCGATCTCGCTAGCGAGATCGCTGTGTGTGACGGGACCCTAAGGCCAAATGTCAATCAGCATGACTTCAGCAGTCACACCCTGTGGACTGAGCAGCCCAGAAGACAACAAACTGCTATGTTGCCTTCAATTCAAATGAGACATCAGAATTGCCGGCAGCAGTGATCTTTGACCAGTCTGAGCCAGCACTGGGGAAAACAGGCAGGTAAATTAACAACTACATGCCTGTCAGTTCTTAGATCCATGAGAAAAATAAATGAATAAAAAATTGTCCTGATAGCTCCTTTAATTTTCCTGAGGGGCCATGTGAGAGATCATGACTATTACAAAGGGACGAACCAATATCTTGAAGTGATTTTCAACATCAACATTTTATATTAATGCTTATTATTGAGCAGATCAAAGTCATAATTTTACAGATTTTTCTAAAATTTATAAAAAAAGCAGTAACTCCCACTGCTCTTGCTATTCAGTCCTTGTACTAGGATTAAGAGCTCCTCCCAAAAGCAAGTATGATTCCATCTCTTCACAGTATTATTCCCAGCAGCCCCCTCAAAGTATAGATGGCGGGAAGGGTGGCCATAGCGTGCGTCCTATGGGCCACCAGCCCTATTGCTGTCCTGGTCTGTGGGCCAAATAGGAACAGCTAAAGGGCCAGATGTAGCCCCCGGGTTGTACAGTGCTTGTCACCATTATTGACACCCCTTCATTTTTTTCATAGACTGTACAATATCTTCAGAAATAAATGGAAATATATCAAATAGAGATAGGCGAACCAGAACAGCGAAGTTCGGTGTGAACACCTACTGTTCGGGTACAGACACCAAACACTGACTTCCCCAGGAAGTCCATGTTACTGTTCTGGTACAGCCCCCCGAACACCGAGTTTTTGTCATGCTGTCATGTGCATGACAGCGTGGCAAACACTGCTTCTGATCGGCAGTAAAATCATCACCGCCGATCAGACAGCCGGGGTTCCCACGCTGTCAAATGACAGCATGAGCTGCAGCTATGATCGGAGGTACAAAGTTTACCTCCAGTCATTGGTGTTGGCTGATGGAACTACTCAGTCGACGCCTGCTGCGGCTAATAACAGTGAAAGCATGAGCGACTGATGGGAGTATTCATCAGCAGGTACCTGTGCTGAAAAAAAAAATGGCATGGGTTCCACTGTACTTTTGATAATCAGCCAGGCAAAACTCATGGCTGGGCATTGCAACCTTCAGCTGTCAGTGTTCGCAAGGCTGGTTATCAAGATTAGCGGTGTCCCCAAACTGTTTTCTTAAACTAAATAGTTTAAAAAATGTCGTGGGGTCCCCCCATTTTTGACAACCAACCTAGCTGAAGCAGACAGCTAGGGGCTGGTATTCTCAGGCTGGTGAAGGGTCATGGATATTGGGCCCTCCTCAGCTTAAAAATAGCAGATGCACCAATTCTGGCACTTTGCCCACCTTTTCCCTCTTGGCCTGTAGAGGTGGCAAGTAGAGTTCATATTTGTGGTGTTGATGTCACCTTTGTATTGTCCGGTGACATCAAGCCCATGGCATAGTAATGGAGAGGCATCTATAAGGCACCTATCCCTACTATTCCTATAGTTGTATTGTAAAATAAAGACCCAGTAAGTATAGTCTTTTATTTGAAACAAAACAAATCACACTTTCACATTTAAAAAACACCTATTCCACCAAATTTCTCTTCTCCTGTAATAAAACAAAGATAAAAAAAAAAAAAAACTAACATCCCCCACCTTTCAGTTGTTCTGTCCCATGCCATAATCCTTGTCTGGAGGATAATCCGTTTTCAACCTGGACTGTGCCAAGATTCGATCGTCCAGGCTGAGAACCACTGATGAATGAGCTGCTCAGCGGTGATGTCATCAAGGTTACAGCCGGTCACTGAGGCTGTGTTCCCAGCCGGGCAAATGAACTGAAGTGACCTCTGTGAGATTACCGCTAGCACACTAAGAAAAAGTATCATGATGCAGAGGAGAGTTCACCGCAGTTCAAATTCACCACGGTAAAATTCTCCCGGTGAACTCGCCTCTGCACCATGAGGCTATTTCTCACTGTGCTAAAGGTGATATCACCACACGCCTTTTTTTTCTATTTAAATAATTATAAACAGAGTGGGGACCTCTCTATTCTTGATAACCAGCCTTGCTAACGCTGACAGCTGAGGGTTCCAACCCTCAGCTGTGTTTTGCCTGGCTGGTTATCAAAATTACAGGGGAGTCCACGTTGTTTTTATTTGTTTTTACAGCGCAGGCTGATGAATGCTTCTATCATCTGCTAATCCTCTCACTGTTTTTAGAGGCAGCAGGCGTCAGCTGATATGAGCAGTAGTCCCATCAGCTGACACCAGTGAGCGGAGGTAAACTTTATACCATAAAAAAACACTTCTGCGCACTCATGCTGTCATTTGATAAGAGTGGGAACCGCAGCTATCTGACCGTCGGTGATGATTTTACCGCCAATCAAAAGCGGTGTTTGTTGCGCTGCTGTTCAGGCCCACCCTTTAAGTGAAAACGGTCCGGGTTCTGTTCTGGTACACAAACTTTTTGTAACTGTTGGGCTGAACCCGAACATCCAAGCGTCCGCCCATTTCTAGTACCAAAGTTATATCCTCTGGATTTTTTAATTAGTGATACAAAGTAAAACAATAAGACTTTAAAACTGCAACATGTAAGTTGAAAAACAATGAAGAAACAGAACAAACAAAACAAACAGCATGTGCAGCAAATAAAGGCACCTCTAATTAATACTTGTTTGCACACCCTTTGGCATTGAAGACAGCCTCCAAACATTTCTTGTAGCCATCTATAAGCTTCTTGCACTTAGCTGGTATTTTCTCCCATTCTTCCTTTGCAGTTTGTTCAAGCTCTTGAATGTTTGTATGGTTCTTTTTCCCAATGGCAGATTTCCTCTCACCCCAGATTTTCAATGGGATAGAGTTCAGGACTCATTGATGGCCATTTTAAAAAAGTCCATTTTTTCTTTTCATCCATTCCGGTGTACTTTTGGATGTATGCTTCGAGTCATTGTCTTGCTGGAGGACCCATGATCTTTGACTCAAACCAAGTTTTCTTACATTGAGTAGGACATCTCACTCTAAAATCTATTGATAATTCTCTGATTTCATGATTCCTGTGATATAGTCAAGGCCTACAGTACCAAATGCAGCAAAGCAACCCCACAGCATTATGGATCCTCCACCATGCTTAACTGTTGGTAGGGTGTTCTTTTCCTTATAAGCTTCATTGCACCATCTGTAAACAAACTGTTGCTTTGCCAAAAAGTTCAATTTTTGTTTCATCTGTCCACAGAACAGTTTCCCTGAAGGATTGTGGTTTGCTAAGGTACTCTTTGGCAAAGATCAGTTGTTTCTTTTTAGGTCTTTTCTTCAGCAATGGTTTCTTCCTTGGCCTTCTTCCTATACAGCTCTACTTGGTTTAGTGGGCGGCGTAGGGTACTTGTTGAAACCATGACCCCAGACTGTTTCAGGTTGGCCTTTGGACGTTTGATGCGATTTTTTTTCCACCATTCGCACCAACCTTCAAAGATATCTTTTGTCAATTTTCTTCTTTCCTCCATGTCCAAGGAAGTTCTTGACTGTTCCATGCTTGACAACCTTAACATTGTGCACGATTGAAACTGGGTTACCAAGGTCTTTGGAGATGGCCTTGTACCCTTTGGAAGTCTTGTGTTTGCTAATAGCAGTTCTGATGTCCTCAGACAGCTCCCTTGTCTTCACCTTTGTGACAAAGGATCAGGGCTTATTAAAACACCGAAGTCATCATTCATTGGCCAATTCATGTCACATGGGCACCGACAATCCCAGGTGATTCTCATTTGTGATCTACCACAGGAGAGTTAAAATGGGCTTCCATACTAATTTAATGTAAAGGATGCTAATACCAGTGTCACAGCAAGCTTTCGATATTTCCATTTTTCCCTCCCATTGTTTTTGTTTATCATCTGCATAATATTTATATATATTCACATACATACACACACAGTACAGACCAAAAGTTTGGACACACCTCATTCAAAGAGTTTTCTTTATTTTTATGACTATGAAAATTGTAGATTCACTCTGAAGGCATCAAACCTATGAATTAACACATGTGGAATTATATAATTAACAAAGTGTGAAACAACTGAAAATATGTCTTATATTCTAGGTTCTTCAAAGTAGCCACCTTTTGCTTTGATTACTGTTTTGCACACTCTTGGCATTCTCTTGATGAGCTTCAAGAGGTAGTCACGGCCCTGCCTGTTGTGTTCCTTGGTCTTCATGCTGCTCTCTGTGCATCAAACAGAACCCTGAGACTATCACAGAGCAGGTGCATTTATACGGAGACTTGATTACACACAGGTGGATTATATTTATCATCATTAGTCATTTAGGACAACATTGGCTCATTCAGAGATCCACAATGAACGTAAGGGGCTGAATAATATTGCATGCCCCACTTTTCAGTTTTTGAATGTCCACATAAATTTAAAATAACCAATAAATTTTGTTCAACTTCACAATTGTGTCCCACTTGTTGTTGATTCTTCACCAAAAATTTACATTCGGTATCTTTATGTTTGAAGCCGGATATGTGGGAAAAAGGTTGAAAAGTTCCATGGGGCCAAATACTTTCGAAAGGATATAGAGATATATATATATATATATATATATATATATATATATATATATATATATATATATCCCTCGTGTTAAATACAAAACTATTTCTGTTGAAAAAAAAAAAATAATCAAGTGATATTCCACATTCTGTACTTAAACTTCATGGGTGCCAATAACAATGAGCAGGACTGTAGTTTGCCCAGGTCTGCTACAAGCGGATTTTGATGCAGATTTCACTTCTTCCATTGCAAAATGGGTGAAATCTGCACTGAATTACACAAATGACCCAGTAGAGAATTTCAAAGACATGCAAAGGTTTAGTTCCCACAATGAGCTATTGACACCGGGTGTTTTCTCTACACAAAAAAGCGCAGTGTGTAAAACACACAACTATTAAAGTGCCGGCAAAGCAATCAGGAAATATAAAAAGCAAAGCAGATTTATTTAAAATATAACATACAAACAACGCAGTGTCAAAAACACAATGAAAAAAATGGAAATGCTACAGAAAACCTGCAACAAAAAAATGCTCATTGTGGAACTGCAGCCTCAAAGAGGTTGTGTGATCTTAAGCTACAAGTTTGCAGTGACTGACTGTAGACTTGCGTACTGTGAGGATTCTCCAAGCAACATTCCAACTAGACCGTTTCCAGCCTCGCTTAACACACTTGCATTAAGCGAGGCTACCCCCAACTAGTTGTATACAAATCCCATACTTGCGGTCATGTACCAGCTGCCCCCGGAGAATCCTCACAACATACACTGCACGCAATGCGAGGATTCACATGTCTGCAGTCAGTCACTGTAGACAACCTCTTTAATGTTGGTTTCTCTGCAGAAATTTGCAGCAACACGTAGAGGTGAGATATTGAAATATCAGCTCCATAGCTGGTACGGTCTTACAAAACACATGAACATGCCTTAAAGGGGTTGTTTGGGATAGGAAAACACGGCTGCTTTCTTGAAACAAGCATTGCAGCAACAGATGACATTTAATGCATGTTGTGATTGCAATCCAGACCCATTTATATGCAGCAATACCAGCCCTTTAAATGTACAAGTTACATTATACAGGGAAAGGGGAATCAAAAACATTTTACAGCTGATAACTACACGTGTACAGACATTTTTACATGCTGGTTCAATATTGGAAAAGCCAGTCTGCTTTCCAAGAGCAGCATAACATTTGTGCAGGGGATGGGTCTTGTATTGCAACTTCTGTGCATTATTGATACTGCAGATAAATGGGGCCGAGATGCAATTCCAGTCACAAGCCACGGATAAAAGTGGCGCTGTTTCAATAAAGAAAGCAGAGCCTTATGTATTCTGAGAATCTCTTAACAATCCAATCATTTACAAGGTAAAAAAAAAAAAAAAAAAAAAAAAAAAAAAAAAACTATAAACGAGAAGAGAAACTGTGTTGGCTTCCAGACAGGACAGATCAAATAAAAAAAAACAAAAAAACAAAAAAACAAACAAACAAATTTAATAGACAACATAAGAAAACAAGACAGGATTTCTTCAAACAGTTTAATTTCAAAAGGCAGAAAACAAAAGCATTGGTAGATTCCTGGATTATTGCACTGGTTTGATGGGGTCTTTGCTGAAATCCACTCAACAAAATCCTTTCCAAGATAAAAACACAAAAAAAAAAAAAACCCTTAAACATCCCAAAAACCTAAATGCCACTTAAAAAACAAAACAAAATAAAACTGAAGGAAAGGATTTTGCCTTCAATGCTCGATGCTAGAGAACATGCATTTCCTGAAATCAATCATTAACAAGCTTAGCCGTATTAAGAGAAATCTAAAACTTGGTGCTCAAATACACCACAGCCAAGGAGTGTATCTTGAAAAAGCCATGTTACAAACGCCCAAATATAACCTGGGTTTTAATAACTAACAGCGGTATCTTCAGCACCTACCCGCTAGAGTCCATGTTGCTTAAAAACACCAGGTTCTGGCAATAAAAACAAAAAAGCATCTACATTCATAGGATTCCTAACAAAATGTATCCATATATACAAGATTACATGGCGGCCATGTCTAGTAATTGTAGCTGCCTTTATAGTTTTGGGAAGGGACCGTTCCCACGTCTTGAAGGTACATGCCGCCTTCATCCAGGTGTGACAAGGGGACAGTATCTTCTTCGCTGATCTGTCGGTCAAACTCCGATTTCAAGGCAGGACGTTGATTGTCAGGAAAAGCCAAGGAAAACAGAGCTTCGGGTTCACACACAAATTTGTAGACATAACGCTCGCCAGCCACCTGAAATAAGACAAAAAACACAATTGGTAAAGTGTTTCATATACAAAAAAAAAAAAAATTAACCACCCTACTAAATCAGATGGTAAGCTTCTGTTCAGAAGAAGTGATTTTGCAGCATTTTTAAAGGATAAAAGTAACTTTCTTGAAATCATGTACTGTAGACAAATCAGACATGTAATCCGCATCAAAGAAACACAGCTAAAGATCATCGCAAAAAAAAGTTAAAACGCTTTCAAAATGCAGATTTTGCTCTACCAGGTTTTGGTTAGGCAAAAAAAAAAAAAGAGGCTGCAAAAATGCTACTTGTGAATATAGCCCAATTAGAGCATAATACCAAATATTATTTCTAGCATTTGAGCATATAATGCACCTTTATCATTAATACAATATCGAACAAAAAAAAAAAAAAAAAAAAGAAAAACAATATAAAACTTAGCAATATGGATTTGTTTGAGGTTGCCTTTAACCTTTGCCTTAAGACTAATACCAGCTATAAAATCACATAAACTGCCATTTCAAATCAATAATGGAAATTGTGATCATCTTGGGCATGAGGTCTTAGTCGCAAAGTAAATAAGTTGTATAAAGCAATAACAGTATTCCCTGATGTCTGTCCCTGACTTGTACCTCTAAATACATACATGGCATTCTCCATCCAATAGCACAATTCCAGGTTATTCTGCCTTAGACCACATGCACATATTCAGTATTTGGTGAGTTTTTTACCCCAGTATTTGTAAGCCAGATCCTCTGACTGTTGCACTCCAGGTTTTGGCTTACAAATACTGGGGTAAAAAAACCTCACCAAATACTCAATGTGTACACATGGCCTTAGAAGCATTGCTTTGGAGAATCATGATGCATAAAACGTTAACATATAAGACCTATGGCTCGGAGCTGCAGAGTTTTGTCTGTATGACCGTTAGGGGCAATATTACAATCCTAGGTTTCATGTGTGAATATATCTCAACATAAAAAGAAAAAAAAAAAAAAAAACAAAACATTTATTATCCAAGATGCCTTTAAAAGGGATTATCCGGGACTAGAGTTGAGCGACTTTGGTCGGATCGGGTTTCGTGAAACCCGACTGAAACAAAATTTGAGTCGGATGAAACTGGCCGACTAGGGCAAAAAAAGTCGGAGTTTCGTCCGAAACCCGACCCCAATGCAAGTCAATGGGAAATAAAGGTCGGCATTGAGCGGATGACATTCATCCACCCAATGCCGACTTTTATTCCCCATTGACTTGCTTTGGGGTCGGGTTTCGGACGAAACTCCGACTTTTTTTGCCCTAGTTGGACCAGTTTCATCAGACTCAAATTTTGCTTCAGTCGGGTTTCACGAAACCCGATCCGACCAAAGTCGCTCAACTCTATCCGGGACCATTTTAATTTTTTCTCAAGAGGATAAGAACTGACCGGCAGGTAGTTGCTCACTACCTGCTTGCTCTACATGGCGTCGGCTCAGAGCGATCACAGACCATTCATGCTTTGATTCTGCTGCTTCAACACAACAGAACAACTCTTCATCTTCCAGTCTGCTCTGTTATCTTGCAGATTGTCAGCTGGCTCCCTGCAGTTACGCAGTGGGGAGCAGGAAGACACTCAGCAGCACATCGGAATTGACGCCCATCAACAGAACAGAGAGGAAGCCATCACTGAAAGCTGCAGAGTCACTGGCAGGAGTGATCAATGACCGTTCTGGCCGGCGAAGATATATACCAGCTCAGAACAGGCTTGTAGTTAGCAACTACTAGCCTATAATTTTTTTACGTCCATGAGAGAAAAGTTTAAAAAAATCCTGGAAAACCCCTTTAACGACCAGCAGTCTCTAAAAGCATCTGTCTACATAACCATATTCAGTTTAGGACATCAACTGTAAGGGAATTTAAGAAATCAAAAACTATAACATGCCCAGTGCTCATTTATGCAAGTACTATCATCTACTTCTGGAGAACCCTTTTAACAGTGTGGACCCTAGGGGTCAAATTTGGAATGGTCCACAAGTCATCACCTATTCTTTGGAGAAGTTATATCTTTAAATTTTGGGAATAACTCTTCAATGGGGTTTGTGTCTGGCATTATATCACTGGATTCAATTAGAAGCCTTTGTAAAAGTTAAAATGTTAACAGAACGCATTTATTAACTATTTTTATCTACTATTGTACCCAAAATAGACAGCAAAGAGTAAAAGAACAAAGATAATGCTTGCTTTAATATACTCACTTTTTGCATAATTCCCTTTTCATAGTAATAGCGCAGTGACCGACTGAGCTTGTCATAGTTCATGGCTGGCCGGTTTTTCTGCATGCCCCAAAGTCTGGCAACCTGCAAAAATAGGTCACAAGCGTCAAAACAGACTCTAATAAGCCTGAATAGCTAGACAGAGGTTAACTTAATCATTTTCTTCCTTTCTTTCGTACTTTGTATTTATTGCCTTTAGGCATACAAGACCTTTCAGCTTGCCCAGGCTGTTACTGCAGAGAGTCACCCAGCTGTGACATTCGAGAACAGAAGAGAACAAATCCAGTAGTATGGACAAGCTTGGGTGGAGGTAAAATAAAGGTTAGGGATGGCCAGAATTTCTTAAGTTTTGAGGGAGATTTGACATTATCACAACTACAAGTCAAGAAATGACTAACCTCAATACTAGGATAGTATGTCTACTTTTTACGCTTTGATGCCCACTGCCCAAAATAGATGGGAAAATAATTCCCATGTTTTTCAGACTAGAAGACACATTTTTCCTCCCAAAATATGGAGGAAAATGGGGGGTGCGTCTTATAGTCTGGATGTACTGGCTCTGGCTGTGGTGGGGGAGCTATTTTGGCAGAGCAGCGGGTCACAGAGGCTTGTGAGCAGGCGGCTGCGGCTAACTCCAGTGCCCGCTGCTAAAGAGAAATTAATATTCACTGCATTCTACGCCCATGGGCGTGGAGGGCAATGAATATTCATTTCTTTTTGGCATCATGGTAAGATTGGCCCCATCCCATTCCTGATATGATTGACAGGCCAATTACATGGTTATACATTAAAGATGTATGCAAACCCTACATAAACACTTATTAAACTGCAGTTTAATAGGAGTGTTGAAGTAAAAATGCAAACCAAAACTGAAATTTATAGTACACATTGATCACAGCAAACCATGTGTCCACCCAAAAATGATAACATTGAAAAAAAAAGTTCACAAGAAGTTTTGTAAAAAGGGAACCTGACAGCTGATCCATATTGCACCATCCACAGGTAGCACGTATCAGGCACTGGCTTTAGGAGCTCAGTCAGGTACGTTTGATTCAAGCACTGTGGCATTTCAGAGAAACACACTTTAGAAGCTGTTGGGGACTGAACACAGAAGACTAATTGGACTGGTGGGTCCTCTGCAGCTCCTCCCTGCCTGTTCCTCAGGAGTGACAAGTCTCTCACCGTTTGTGTATAGGGAGAGACCCATCAGTCATTTAGAACGGGCATGGCGAAGCTACTGGAAACCAGGTTGTCCAATTAGCCTTCCATGCAACTCTGTCCCTGGTGGCACATCTCTGGTGTCTCCCAGCAGTGATCAGGCCTTGGAAGTCCCCATGTGCCCTGACATAAGACACAACCTTATAATGCTCAGTGTCTCCTGAAGACTGGTTGCATCCAGAAGATGCAGCCTAGAGTAAGTTTTGATGAATTTGTACAGAGCCAATTACAAAAATCCATATCCTCCAGAATATAGATTTTTTTCTCTTGTAACAGAATGAAAACAGAGAAAAATTAGCTGCTATGTGATTGCACCAATAAAAAAAAAAAAAAATTACTGGTTGATAAAAACAAAACCAAAAGTAGACTGACATTAGGGGTAAAATGTATAAATAAGGAGAAATTCTCAGTTAAAGTCTATAAAAGTGTGTACATGGTGAAAAGCAAAGCATTATTCAGAATGGGAAAGCCTGCAGTCTTACCTCTTCTGGTTCTATCAACTTAAACTCCATGCCCCGACCTGTCCAGGCGATGAAATGAGAGTTTGTGGGATCATCCAGCAGAGCCACGAGGAACTGCCACAGCTGCAAGGATCCACGTCTTTGGTATGGAGGTCCATCTCTATAGGTTCCAACTTCCTGTTTGATATCCCCTGCTGTAATCCCACAAAGGTCAGGTCAACTCATATCAACAACATATGATCTAGAACGTGCAAGTTCTTTTTGCATAAGAAAATTTATATTTATTCCCTTTAACACACAAATTATCTAAGGCCTCCTTTTCCTAAAATATACTCCCAGATTTAATATTCCCTGTAGATAAGAACATATTAGAGATCTTCTTTCCTGTCCACCATGGTTGACATGCTAAAGACAAGGAAGACCAGGAAAACAAGCAAGTCTATTACAGGTCTATGTCTACGTGGACAAGGTTACTTGTTGGTTCCCTATGCCTAATGACTAAGGAAATGTGGACCTAAGGACAATTTGTATCCAAGTTTAAGACAAGAGGCGTCAATATACTTCCCAGTTTATTACATCTACCAAAATCAGATCTTATGTGATATTAGATACCAACCTTCAAACTTTTCTGGCACAACACAAGCATCATCAGCAAAACTTCTCATGGGTTTTTCATAACCATAACCTATAACGGAAAATGGGAAAGATGACTTAATAGGATTGCATCATTAAAAATCCTAATCCTATAAAACAAACTTTTTGCTCGACACAATGGTGAACACTAAAAAGTAGAGAAAATTAGGTAGCCCAAATACTGAACTTCCATGCAAATCCTACAAATTTCTAGTAATGCTCAAGCAGTTTAGGTAAAGGGATCTTTCTATAAAAGGTATCTTATGTGCAATGACCGTTCTTGAACATCACTTATCCTTTCAAAACCAGGTTATGAGATATATCTGACATCTCTAACCTACAATCAGAACTTCTATTTTACGACTATGACATCCCACTTCCAAAAAAAGAATAACTAAACAAAAAGATACAAATATAATTCACAAGTCATAATTACCATCCATGTTTGGGTAGCCTTCCACATTCCTGTACATGGACTGACAGCCAGGAACATCTGTCAAGAAAGAATGGGAAACAAAAAAAACAAAAAACAAAACAAAACGTTGATCAAAAGAAAAAAAAAAAAAAAAAGTACCGAAAATGTAAACCAGAAATGTTCTTCCACTAAAATCAGAAATCTGGTGCGAATCTAAATCTCCTAAAAATACACATGGCAAATAAGTTAATTAGCCAGATGTGCTGTAGGTTTATATTAGGCCAAATCAATGGAGAAGTGGATTGTAAACACATCTGAAAATCCTAATTGTGCTTCCGTTTCTGATACCTTTGGAGTTTACATTATCCCGGACCCCAGCTGTTTAGATACAATAAATAAAAGAAAATTCAGTGGTTTGTGACATAAGCCAAAATGTTAAATAAAGTTATGTTGCTATACAAGTGTTTCATACCAGATTCTTCTAGATGTGGACACCTGAGGGTAGTGGTCAAAAATTGTAATGTACCGAGGGTGCTATACACTAAAAACTACCATTACACAATGTACTGACACTCGAATTTTGGATTTTTTTACAGCTTAAATAGAGTTAAGGCTTGGCGTTTCACTATAGAATCTACTTGAAATAAAAGTAGTATGCTACTTATTTCCAAAGAAACGGCCCACCAAAAAAAAAATCAGACGGTCGGATTTCACAGAATTTGGTAGGGACTCCATGCCGAAATCATGTGTCAAATGTGATATGTGAGACCATGGTCTATGTTTGTCATACACAATAGACAGTCCAAACCGGGAAAGCAGGTGTATAGTTAGGAGAGGAGGCCATCGGCCTACAGTTATCTAGTGTATGACTAGATTTGAGTTGACAAAAAAAAAAAAAAAAAAAAAAAAAATGCTGCCTGAACCCATTATACACCCCCCCTTACACATGCTCACATTCAGCAATTTGTGCATCTATTTTAATGGGGGAACGGGAATAGACTGCAGCCAGGCACTTCCGACAGTCGATTATCTCTCATTTGTCTAAAGTCAATACGCACCACCTTCAGACATTATTGGTTGCCAGAATTACTGCCATTTCATGGGATATACCACCTGTTCCGACAAGCCTACAGCCTGCAATGATCCTCGGTCTACTCTCTCCTACTGTATCCTCACCCATCCCTGTAGACTGTGAACCCTCGGGGGCAGGGTCCCCTCTCCTTATGTACTTGTGTATCCCTTGTCTTACACTTGTTTATTACTTTTGTATATATATTACACTTGCCTATATTTCCCCTTTTCACATGTAAAGCGCCATGGAATAAATGGCGCTATATAAATGCATAATAATAATAAATATTACACCTATCTGTCCACATGTTCAAACATCCATTCACTATTGTGCGCGACTGCATGTACAAGTGTTTTGTGTGCATATATAAAAATACACACACGCACGTATGTATGTACGTACGTGTATGGATGGATATGTGTGTTGCAGTCACAATTTGGTTTCCGATTTCCTCCAAATGAAAGTAGATCTCAATGGGTATTAATACTTATCAAAGATCCTTGGACATCCTCAAGAAGAGGGTAAAGATTTTTTTTTAAAAAAAAAGCCGAATTTTCCGCAATTTCCATCAGACCAGTATAGCAAATATAATGTTAGATTTGTGTTGAACAGTTTGCGACAGAAATCACCCATTATGTATTAGTGGCTGTGAATGGGTTGAGTTCCATGCTTCGTAAAAGATTGCACACCGGGGGACTTCCTAAGTGTCACATGTCTGTCAGTATACACACACCTTTTCTGAGAGGCCATAGAGGCTGCAACACCATTAAGCAAGTAGCACCACTAACCAAAAACCACCCTGAAGACCAAGGAGATCGCCAAACAAATCAGAGACAAAGTCATTGAGAATTACAAGTCAGGGTTGGGTTATAAAAAAAAAAAAAAAAATCCCAATCACTGAAGAACATGGTATCACAACAAACTTGCCAAGAGAGCTGCCCACCAAAACCCAGCCTGGGCAAGGAGGGCATTAAACAGAGAGGCAGCACAGAGACCAAAAGGTAACCCTGAAGTAGTTGCCGAGTTCCCAATCAGAGACTGGAGCATCAGTCCATACGACCACAGTAAGCCGTACACTCCATAGAGGTGGCCTTAATTGAAAAGGGAGTAGAAAAAGAGACTTTAGTTACACAAAAATTGTAAGGCTCATTTTGGTTTGCCAAAAGACATGTGGGAGACTCCCCAAATGAATGAAGGAAGGTGCTGTGGTCATTAAACTTTTTGGCCACCAAGATAAATGATTTGTCTGGCGCTAAACACAGCTCATCACCAGAAGAACGCCATCCACACAGTGAAACATGGTAGTGGCAGTTCCATGCTTTGGGGATGTTTTTCGACAGCAGGGACAGTAAAATGGTCCAAGTCGAGGGGATGATGGATGGTGTGAAATATAGGGATATTCTTGAGCAAAACTTGTATCAGTCTGTCAGTAATTTGAGAAAAGACAATGACCCATAGAATACTGCTATAACACTTTTGTGGTTTAAAAGGGAGATATGTAAATGTTTTGGAATGGGCTAGTCAAAACCCAGACCTTAACCCAATTGAGAATCTGTGGTCAGACTTGACAATTGCTGTTCACCAGATGAAACTATCTAACTTTGAAGGAGCTAGAGTAGTTGTGCCTTGAAGAATGGGCAAAAATTCTAGTGGCCAGATGTGGGAAGATCACAGACATATCCTAAGCGACTTGCAGCTGTAATTGCTGCAAAAGGAGGCTTCACAAAGTACTGGCTTTAAGGGGGTGAATAGTTATGCACACTTAAGTTTCCAGCTATTTTGTCCTATTTGTGGTTTGCATCACAATAAAAAGAAAGCCACGATGTTCAGAGTTGTAGGCATGTTCCTTACATGAACTTAAGCAAACCCTCAAGAAAAAAAAACAAAAAAAAAAAAAAAGGGAGGAGGGAGTGAACACCTCCGCAAGCCACTGTACAAAATGCTTGCATTAATGTTCTTTAGCTGGCATTGTCTATACCTAGGTTCTGAAAAGCTCCAGGTCTTTGTCTACCAATGTCCTAATAGATTAGTCATGCACAGCTAATACTTTAAGGCTAGAAGTGATGCAAACCCTGAAATCATTGACAAATATCCACCAAATTGCATCTGTAGATTAGACGCCTGGCTCAGGGCTCCCAAAGACAGAACTTGAATTAGTTTGCACATAATTTCCTAGTTATTGCTGGAGCCTCTCCTTTAAATGTAAGTGCTGGGGCTGCAGTTTGGCTGTGTCAGAGGAGTATTTGTAACCTCCATAGCAGGGAGGTTTTTTTTTTCCCAGCGCCTTAATAGCCTTGGGCAGAAATACAGTAACAGATAGTGTTACCACAAGACAGCCCATATTTCTGGTATGATGTCAGCCGCCTATGAAAAAGCAGCCGAGTTTTGTAAGCCGGCACCAGAACAGCCCTACGGGGACTTCTTGTCTTTCTCTTGTCCTCCATTTTGTGAATGAAATTCCTCAGACTCCATTCAGAAAGCGAGAAGCCCATGTATGAGTGTTAGTGACTAGCAGGCAGGTGGGAGGGAGCCAGCTACATTCAAGGTCGTCGTAATGCAATCCTGGTAGATGATGCAGAAAAACTGGAGCTAGAAAACGCAAGGTCAGGGGACAGTAAAGAAAGTGCAGCCGCACCACACACGGACACTCTGGGCCAGGTGTCTCCATTTCTAGGCTCCTCTTGACAACGGCCTACACGACTCTATAGGAAAGCCCAAGTCCTTGGTTATACATCGATCAGACCTAGCTACTCCTGTAAACTCTCCCCTACAGAAACTCTGGCAGATGCTTGTCCGAGATCAGACTGGAAAAAGGTTCTATAGAAACAAGAATGCCTTCATCCCACATACGTTAAAAGCAGGTGGGCAGAATGAGAGGGGAGGTGGGGGATCAGTGGTTATAGCACGGCTGATTTGCAACTCTGAATTTCTGGGTACAAATTATATAACATCTGCAAGGAGTTTGCAAGAGGACAATGCTGACAATGTCTGTAATAACACTGCGGAATATGTTGGCGCTATAGCAGCAAGCATAATAAATATCTATATAGGTCAGTGTTGAAAAATTAAACAGATCTGTCAGAGCTGATCCTGATGGCTTTTTCTACACTCCACAGGGAGGGTTTTGTACATGGATCTGCAGCAGATAGGGGGGAAAGTATCTAAAGTTTTATGGAGAGCAGAAAGGATGTTACAGATGAGGAGGAAAGGACAAGCAGTAGAAATAAGTGCAGTTTTGAGGCTGTGCTCGTACAGGAAAGAAAGTGAAGACTGGATACACACACCTCACATCCAGCATTTTGTTTTCTTCAGGAAGGAGGGACACTCACGTAAGAAAAAAAAAATCCGAACCTGGATCAGGCTGCAAAGCTCATATTTTGGGGTCTGAAATTGAATGAAGGAATGCAGACTCCAGAGTGAAAAAAGAAAAATGGTGTCCATGGCCTTTAAAGGGAATCTGTTAGTGGGATCAACCCTGCTAAGCCATCTATATGGGCATGTAGGTCATAGAAAACTGAATAAAATGATGCCTTGATATCTGTGATCTTATGGCTTATTACAGAAAAATCCACAAATGTTCTCAATATGTAAATGAGCAGTTAAAATCTATGAGACGGACATAGATCTCCCTGACAATCTGCCTCCAGAGCTTATTTTAAATGAAAGAAGGTGTTACCAGTGTGAGACATGTAATAACCGACAGTCTGCTCTCCTGATCTACATGTCTCACTCTGGTAACGTCCCTTATTCCTTTAAAATAAGGTCTGGAGACAGATTCTCAGTGAGATCAGTGTCCGGCTCATAGATTTTAACTGCTCATTTACATATATATATAAAAACATGGATTTCTTGGGAGTAACACATTGGATGGCAGCCATCAAGGCATTTTTTAATCAACATCCTATGCACCTGCATGCCCATATTGATGGCTTGGGAGGGTTGATCCTACTGACAGATTCCATTTGACAGGATGCCACAAAAATGTTATGCCTCTGGGGGCTATAAAAACAGAATAAGTAATTGACAGATTAAGTTTTCACTGGCCAGATCCTTTGTTGACCTTAGAAATAGAGATGCTTACATCTGCCTAGAGAGTGTTTGGCCGACAATTATTGCTTTACGCACACGGCAATTATCGGTAATCGTAAAATCATTTAGACAATTAGTGATAATCATTAAAAGTCCATAGTGCATGGCTTTATACTTTGTATACCATTTCATTTCCCTTTGTACATCTTTAAGTATTGATCCTACATCATAAAAGTCAATGATCTATTTATTTGTGAAAAGAGGTCCTCTGGAGGAAATCCAAACATAGCATATACTTGTATAAAACTTTCCCTATTGGACACTTTAAACTATACGTACACAATACAGGTATACTGTTGCGAGTTCATTCTCTGGTTCACCAGTTGGGAGTTCTCCTTCCAGACACCCTCTGGTGGTAACAGGAGGTAGTGAGGCTGATTTGATTGGTGGAGATCTGCCACCTGAGAATGAGGATGACGATTGGACCTCAGGAGTCTCAGATTGGATATAAGACAACCGACGCCCTATTCAGTTGCTGGTGATTCCTTCTAGCTTGTCAGCTCTTGGTTTTCAGCTCTGTTCCAGTCATCTAAAGCTAAGTTTTTCTGCTATTGTTCACACTTGA
Source organism: Dendrobates tinctorius (assembly GCF_039654945.1). Classification (NCBI taxonomy): domain Eukaryota; kingdom Metazoa; phylum Chordata; class Amphibia; order Anura; family Dendrobatidae; genus Dendrobates; species Dendrobates tinctorius. The sequence continues at coordinate 59,183 of NW_027362316.1, read as the reverse complement.
TTTTGCTGGCCTATTCAGTTTTTTGGTGTGGTCAGCCAGCCCCGGCTGGGGGCTGTGCTGAATTTCCACTCTTATTTATCAGTATTTTGCCAATTTGCTTTGCTTACTAGTTTGGTCTCTTTTTGCTCTGTCTCAGAATATTTCAGAGTGCTGATATAGTGGGAGAAGTCTAGTGACTTCAGGGTTAATTTTGCTATCAGAACTTTTGGACATTTTTGTAGGGTTTTTTGCAGGTTGCAGACAGTGTCTTTCCTTTCCTCTCTAGTTAGTTTGGGCCCATCCTTTGCTCAGCCTATTTTCCTGCCTGTGTTTGTGCCTTCATCTTGTTTCACCGTCAATACATGTGTGGGGGCCATCTATTCCTTTGGGGTCTGCTCTGGGGCAGTTTTCCCCTTTTCATGCTTCAGGCTTATTTAGTCCTCCGGCTGTGACGAAGCGTCTAGGATCATCGTAGGTACGCTCCACGGCTGCTGCTAGTTGTGTGGTAGGATCAGGGATCTGCAATCTGCATAGTTACCAACCTCTCTGGTTTTCTGTGACTTAGCTTGCTTTGCTTTTTTCTCCTCGGTGACCCATTCATAACAGTATACCGATCGGTCACCCACAGTGACAGCACAAAAAAGCCAAAGGCTAAAGCACGGTTCCTTATTGAATGATGTCACGCTACGCGAGCAACAGATGACTTCACCAAGGCTAGATGGAGGAAGTCTAGTAAAGGAAGACCATGGTAGAAGTTAAAAATATTTTGGTAAGGATTTTAACCTGGTTTTAATCATTTTAATATAAGTGAAGTCTCCATAAAACCATAATTTACAACTCTTGAAACATCTGCGAGACTTACAGAAATGGGTGAGACCTCCTGGAATTCCAAAGAAGTTGGCAAGCCTTCCAGATAAAAGCTGTATGGTGGAGCAGAAAACAATCTGCTCTTTGCTCCTCCACCCTTATAAAGGCAAGTTTAAGCTTTCTGTTTGGCACAAAAGGGGCACTAAAACCATGTGTATACATTAAATGTGCACCATTGCCACATGATGACACAGAAGGCACTATTACTGTATGGAAGTACAGATGGGGACATTCCCGCGTGGAGACAAAAACGGCACTATTATTGTGCCGGGCACCAGGCAGGTATAATTAATGTGTCACACTTTGGATGGATATAGCACTATGTGAGTAGCAGAATCATAGAATTGTAGGGTTGGAAGGGACCTCCTCGGCCATCTGGTCCAACCCCCTGCTCAAAACAGGATTCGCTAAATCATCCCAGACAGATGTCTGTCCAGCCTCTGTTTGAAGACTTCTATTGAAGGAGAACTCACCACCTCTCGTGGCTGCCTGTTCCACTCATTGATCACTCTGTCAGTTTTTTTCTAATATCTGATCTGTGTCTCCTCCCATTCAGTTTCATCCCATTGCTTCTAGTCTTTCCTTGTACAAATGAGAATAAAGATGATCCATCTACAACGTGACAGCCCTTGAGATATTTGTAGACAGCTATTAAGTCTCCTCTCAGTCTTCTCTTCTGCAAGCTAAACATTCCCAAATGGATTTGGGAATGTTTAGTTTGCAAAAGAGAAGACTGAGAGGAGACTTAATAGCTGTCTACAAATATCTAAAGGGCTGTCACATTGTAGAAGGATCAACTTTATTCTCATTTGCACAAGGAAAGACTAGAAGCAATGGGATGAAACTGAATGGGAGGAGACACAGATTAGATATTAGAAAAAACTTTTTGACAGTTAGAGTGATCAATGAGTGGAACAGGCTGCCACGAGAAGTGGTGAGTTCTCCTTCAATGGAAGTCTTCAAACAGAGGCTGGACAGACATCTGACTGGGATGATTTAGCGAATCCTGCTTTGAGCAGGGGGTTGGACCAGATGGCCCAGGAGGTCCCTTCCAACTCTACGATTCTATGATTCTATGAAATCCCACAACCTTTCCTCATAAGACAGGGTTTGCAGACCAGTCACCATTCTGGTCGCTCTTTTCTGAACTTGCTCCAGTTTGTTGATGCCTTTTTTAAAATGTGGCGCCCAAAACTGGACACCGTATTCCAGTTGAGGTCTGACCAAAGAGGAGTAGAGGGCAGTGCTTGAAAAAGATTGCCTGTAACATTCTGCAGACAGGAGTCATGGATGGAAGAAGTTGTCATGACAGTCAGGACCAGATGGACAAGAAAAAAAAAAAAAAACACAAAAAAAAAACCTGACTATCATCAGAGAGAAAGCCACGGCAGAGTTACTGGATTGATCGGTACATTTAGCATACATGAGGTCTGCAAAGCGCCTGTGTAGAACTGGTATCTACCACTACATTGTCACTGTATGGTGGCAACAGTGTTACACAGGACTGCAGAGAACCGCTCTGTATTAAGCTATGGTTTACCACCGCTTTTTTTTTTTTTATGGGCGAGATAGATGTGTAAAATTAAACGCAAGTTGAAACAAAGGGGTGTATCTTGATAGAGTCAGTTATCAAAAGTTGACAAGTATGAGTAAAACCCTTTAAATCAAATGAGACCTATAGGCAGATTTATCAGATCAGTCTCACGGTATTACCATCACCGTTGTCTTGTAGCAACCAATTACCATACAGCTTTCATTTCTAACTCTCCTTTGGAAAAATAAAAGCTCTGCTGTGATTAGTTTGCCAAGGACAACACAGTTCTGATAAATCAGCCATTTTGTGTGAATGAGTACACATAGCTCTATATACTTTGGCCGTCACATCACTAAATAAAAAAAAAAAGTGTATATATATATATATATATATATATATATATATATATATATATATATATATATATACACACACCAAGTGCCCCCTAGTTTCATAGACGAGCACTGCACTGAAGAAAAAACCTCACATAAAAGTATCACTATACAGACAAACCCATTTATTCATCTGTACATTAAAGCTTTCCAGGAGCAGAGGAAACAGGAGGAAATTAAAACTCCATTTCTAAAACAAACCAGGCTTCTGACAGGTCTAGCTGTGTCATTTCACGGCCAGCCATTCTTGGGAGTTTTATAACACACTTTTCTTAATTCATATAGGTGCCTGAAACAGGCAGATTTATTTACATTCCGACGTATGTGGCGACGCGGCGTTGGATGGAGCAGACAGACATTAGCTCATTAGCAAGGAAGACAGCCTGCATGGAGGCAACAGGAATACAGAGACCACTGCCTCCTCTTCCTCCATCTACATGGCAGACCAAATAATGACCCTTTAGACTTTCAGAGGATACGTTCAACATCTACCTGAGAATCGTCATTACCACTTTAATGTTTCAGTCACTGAAGATACTTGCAAGGCCAGCCATTATTCTAATTTATGTAACGCCCCCCCTGTACATAGACAAATTGTATGAGCGCTTGTAGACTCTTCCAACAAAGGAGGTCTCCTTTTATTATTCAGGAGAAAAGCCTCTGCTGGAGCTGCCCAACAATAGCTTTCTCCACTCTCTTTGAAAGAACATGAGCCTTTGGCTGGGCTGAATGTTCATGTGTATTGGGAACTTGGGAGACATAGCCGACGGCTGGATGAGCCTTCCGCTCTCAGCTACTGGATGCGTACAGGGCCTTAAAGAGGTTTATTTTAGTCAATACATCTCGGAATAATAATATTTTCCTCAATTTAATGTTTTTAAATAAAATGTTCCTGTGCCGAGATAGCCTTATAAATGCACCTCTGCTGTGTACTGGCTGTGTGACTGTACAGGAACGTGGTCTGATGATACTACAGCTCCTGGGCAGGGGAGGAAGTAAAAGAGTATACAGACAGGGCAGCACAGAATTACAGCTGATTCTGTCAGAAAGCATTTCCTTGCCAGTTTTTAAAAAAAATGTTTTACTTCAAAGAAAGAATGATTTGTGATCCCATGCTGTCCTGCCTGTATATATTCTTTTCCTTCCTCCCCTGCCCAGGAGCTGTAGTAAGTAAAAGAGTATACAGACAGGGCAGCACGGAATTACAGCTGATTCTGTCAGATAAAGCATTTCCTTGCCAGTTTTTAAAAAAAATGTTTTACTTCAAAGAAAGAATGATTTTCATCCATCATCCATGATCTTTTTGTTACTACCAAACTCTCCTTCCTCGCCATCACCGAAACCTGGCTCACCCCTTCTGACACAGCCTCTCCTGCTGCACTTTCGTATGGCGGCTTCCACCTTTCTCACACCCCCCGCCCCAGCAGCAAACATGGTGGAGGAGTTGGTTTTCTCCTGTCAGATACCTGCTCCTTCACCCCAATCCCACTGCCACCCTCTGTTACCCTCCCTTCCTTTGAGGTGCACTCTGTGCGCATCTACTCCCCCTCCAACCTCCAACTGGCTGTCATCTACCGCCCCCCAGGGCCAGCCACCACCTTCTTTGACCACTTCACCACCTGGTTACTTCATTTCCTTTCCGCGGACATCCCTACTATCATCATGGGCGACTTCAACATCCCCATTGACACTTCCCTCTCAGCTGCCACTAAACTTCTATCTCTCACTTCCTCCTTCGGCCTCACTCAATGGTCTTCTACAGCCACCCACAAAGATGGCCACACACTGGACCTCATCTTCACCCGCCTCTGCTCCCTATCTAACCTCTCTAACTCACCTCTTCCTCTCTCTGACCACAACCTGCTCACATTCTCCTCCCTCTTCACTCCATGTCTACAATCCCCACCCCACACACTTTCACACCCTCGCAGGAATCTTAAACACCTTGACCTACACTCATTCTCCGAATCCCTCCTCCCTCTTACAGATATAAGTTCCTTACACAATGCGGATGACGCTGCCGCTCTATATAACACCACAATAGCTGTAGCTTTGGAATCCGCTGCCCCACTTACACATACCAAAACTCGCAAAATCAACAGACAGCCCTGGCACACCAGCCTGACCAAAGAGCTGAGGCGAGCTTCCAGGGCTGCTGAGCGCAGATGGAAAAGATCCCACTCCAACGAGCATTTCATCGCATTCAAACAGTCCCTCACTACTTTCAAGACCACACTCGCCACAGCTAAACAAACCTACTTCTCATCTCTCATATCCTCCCTGTCTCACAACCCTAAACAGTTATTCAACACCTTCAATTCTCTCCTCCGCCCCCCAGCACCTCCTCCCTCCCCACTCATCTCAGCTGAAGACTTTGCCTCATTTTTCAAGCAGAAAATTGATAACATCAGGGACAGTTTTGGTCAACAACCCCCAGAGCCCTTCCTCCCGACTTCCCAGCCCTCCACCTTCAAAACCAACTTCTCCACCATTACAGAAGATCGACTCTCCACTCTACTCTCAAGATCACATCTCACCACCTGTGCACTCGACCCGATCCCATCCCACTTCATCCCAAACCTCACCACAGTCTTCATCCCAACCCTAACCCATCTCTTCAACCTATCACTAACAACTGGTGTTTTCCCCTCAAGCTTTAAACATGCCTCCATCACACCTATCCTCAAAAAGCCCTCTCTTGACCCATCCTCTGTATCTAGCTATCGCCCTATATCACTTCTCCCATACGCCTCCAAGCTACTGGAACAACACGTCTACCTTGAACTGTCCTCCCATCTCTCTTCTTGCTCCCTCTTCGACCGCTTACAATCTGGCTTCCGGTCACACCACTCCACTGAAACTGCCCTTACTAAGGTCACCAATGACCTCTTAACTGCCAAGAGCAAGCGACACTACTCTGTCCTCCTCCTCCTGGACCTGTCGGCTGCCTTTGACACAGTGGACCATTCCCTATTATTACAGACCCTCTCATCCCTCGGCATCACAGACTTGGCCCTCTCCTGGATCTCATCATACCTAACAGACCGGACATTCAGCGTCTCCCACTCACACACCACCTCCTCACCTCGCCCCCTATCTGTCGGAGTCCCACAAGGTTCAGTCCTAGGGCCCCTGCTGTTCTCTATTTACACCTTTGGCCTGGGACAGCTCATAGAATCTCATGGCTTTCAGTATCATCTTTATGCTGATGACACACAGATCTACATCTCTGGACCAGATATCACCTCCCTACTAACCAGAATCCCTCAATGTCTGTCCACTATTTCATCCTTCTTCTCCACTAGATATCTGAAACTCAACATGGACAAAACAGAATTCATCATCTTTCCCCCATCTCACGTGACCCCCCCTACGAACCTATCAATTACAGTAAATGACTGCCCACTCTCCCCAGTCCCACAAGCTCGCTGCCTCAGAGTAATCCTTGATGCTGATCTCTCCTTCAAACCACATATCCAAACCCTTTCCACTTCCTGCCGACTTCAACTCAAAAATATTTCACGCATCCGTTCATTCCTCACCCAAGAATCTGCAAAAACCCTAGTCCATGCCCTCATCATCTCTCGCCTTGACTACTGCAACCTCATGCTCTGCGGCCTCCCCTCAAACACTCTCGCACCCCTCCAATCTATTCTAAACTCTGCTGCCCGACTAATCCACCTGTCCCCCCGCTATTCCCCAGCTTCTCCCCTCTGTCAATCCCTTCACTGGCTCCCAATTGCCCAGAGACTCCATTACAAAACCCTAACCATGACATACAAAGCCATCCACAACTTGTCTCCTCCATACATCTGTGACCTCGTCTCCCGGTACTTTCCTGCACCCAACCTCCGATCCTCACAAGATCTCCTTCTCTACTCCCCTCTTATCTCCTCTTCCCACAATCGCATACAAGATTTCTCTCGCGCATCACCCCTACTCTGGAACTCTCTACCACAACATATCAGACTCTCACCTACCATCGAAACCTTCAAAAAGAGCCTGAAGACCCACCTCTTCCGACAAGCCTATAACCTGCAGTAACCACCGATCGACCGAACCGCTGCACGACCAGCTCTACCCTCGCCTACTGTATTATCACCCATCCCTTGAAGATTGTGAGCCCTCGCGGGCAGGGTCCTCTCTCCTCCTGTACCAGTTATGACTTGTATTGTTTAAGATTATTGTACTTGTTTTTATGTATACCCCCCTCACATGTAAAGCGCCATGGAATAAATGGCGCTATAACAATAAATAATAATAATAATAATAATTTGTTATCCCATGCTGTCCTGCCTGTATATATTCTTTTCCTTCCTCCCCTGCCCAGGAGCTGTGGTATGATCAGACTATGCCCCTGTACAGTCAGACACGGCCATTACACAGCAGGGGCAGATTTATAAGACTCTCAGCACAGGGACATTTTATTTAAACACATCCAATTGTGGAACTTAATTATTCAAAGATCTACTGATTAAGATGAACTTTATTTATGTGACAAACCCTTTAATGATGCCATCAACCAAGTTTGTTGTTTTTAATGAATTTAGTGGTCATTGACCTAGCCAACAAACTTTGAAGTTTGGTTAAAATACAATCCAATTTTAGACATGGCCAGTTGTAAGGACTAGAATAAAGCCCACAAAATGATTTTATGCAGCGGTTATGAAAACACAAAGGAGTTATCCAGTAATTCTTATTTTCACACATGGGGCCAAGAAATAACAGGCACGTAGTTGCTAACTGTCTGTTACACTATTCCCAAACAGAACAGGCAGGTAGTTAGCAACTTACCTGCCTATTCATTCTTAGCCCCACACATAAAAGGGGTTATCCAGTACTTATTAGTTTTAAGTCTTTTCATGTGTCTTACATATAGTTTTGTGGGGTGTATTCCAGGACCTACTTAGCCTACTTCAACAATCCCCTAACTGCTCAAGTACGCAAAAAAAAGGTGCTTCCCAGACAGGCACTACTCATTATTATGGCTATATGTCTCCCCAGCAGTCGCTTGACATATCAATGTCATAAGACTGCCGGGAAAGAGCGCCAAAATCAGTGGTAAGTTATTCTTTTATTTTTTATGGAGCACTTTAGAACTTAAGAAGGAGTTGTTCAGTAGTGTCTATGTAAGATGTGGAACACTTGGTTAAGGTGTGGAAGGAGATTTGGATGGTAAAGTTGTTCCAACATGTTTAATTCAACATGTCTTACCTGAATCATATGCATAGTCTGTTTGCTCCTGCTTGACTATCACATTGGATTGGTACCGGTGAGGCCTGCTGGTTCCAGCATGGCTTGCCTGGTCATACATGGGATCATGGTACTCCTGTTTGAAGCTTTGCTGTGGGTACTGGAGACATGGCTCAGACATCTGGCGTTGATAGTTAGCTGAAGACTCCCTATTCAGGTTCTGTGTGGATTGAAAGGAGTGGCACATCTCGGGTAGTTGCTGTTGGTATCGGGATCTAAATATTATAGTAGAGGTGTTAGAAGAAAGAAGCAATATACACTTTAAAGGGAATCTGTCACCCCTTTTTGAGATATCATATAACGATATCATTCAATTGTGTGTCACATAAGGATTCTCTTAGTACTTTTGCTTCCCCCCCAACAACGCACCCTTCATGCATAAATACCTTTTTTATATCGGTTCAGATGTATGTAAACTGCCGCTGTCCGGTCCGCTGGGTGGGGCTTATTCACCTGCTCCCCCCTCTCTGTCTTGTTCTATGCATTTCTTCTTGTGTAGAGCAAGACAGGGGGGGGGGGGGGGGGGGGGAGCAGTTGAATAAGCCCCGCCCAGCGGACCGGACCGTGGCAGTTTACATACATCTGAACCGATATAAAAAAGGTATTTATGCATGAAAGGTGCGGGGTCAGGGGGAAGCAAAAGTGCTAAGAGAATCCTTATGTGACACACAATTGAATGATATCATTATATGATATCTCAAAAAAAGGGGTGACAGATTCCCTTTAAAAAAAGTGTGGGGGGGGGGGGGGATTTTTGATGGCATGCTGTTTATGGATAGAGTTTAAAAAAGACTGCAGATCTTGTATTATGGTATTTCTCTACAGAAGAACACTTTTGCAGATGGTGCTGTCTTTTCTGGCCAACTACTGTATACCTACCCATGTTCCATGAGATAGCCTCCAGACTGAGCAGACTGCGATGAGCTCTGTGGGTTGACATATCCGCGGTCCTGTCTGGAAAAGTGGGGGATTGGTGACACTTGAGAACTCTGATTTGGGGACTTGATGTTGACTTGTCTTGATGTTTGGTCATAGGCACTAGAGACAGAAGGAAAATTTTAACTACAATGCCAAACCAGTACAACAAATAAGTAATTTTTTTGTCCAACCTTACTTTTACGATGGAGCAAAGCAACCTCAATCCTCACCTGGCATAAAGGCACTGTTCCCCATTCCGATACTGAAACTGTTTTTGGCTGCATGAAAGACTGGGGTCCGAACAAGAGCTTGGCTGTTCTTTTTTTATTTTCACCGGTGGACTGTGAAAAGCAACTTTTAAGAAAAATAAGAGCTATGTAAATGGACTAAAATAAACCAGTAAACATACTAACAGTATTGGTTTACAATAAAATCAGCATTTCTCATGTAGTTTTTATTGGGCGAAAGGGTAGAAATTTTAGGTCTTACTCAGCATCTAACTATGTAGTAAAAGACACTACATGCAGTCAGTATAACACTACATAAGAGAGTTATTGCATTGCTTCTATGGGAGACAAAGGTTTAGTTTCATGCCATGCCGCACTGTACAGTAGGTCACAATTCAGAAGCATATGTATATAGCGCAGAGCCTTATAAATGTCTATTGTCGTCATGTTACAGTTCAGAAATACCCATTTGTGCATGAGGCTGGGCTCGGACTGGCCCATAGGGTAACAGGGGAATCCCCCGGTGGGCCCCTGTGTAGATTTGGGCCCCAAACCCTCTGTATGGGCAATACTTGACATAATTCATGTGATTCATTTACGAAACTACCCAGTTTATTATTATACAGAGATCTAGGTAAATTTGTGAACGAGGGTAGTGCAATATTTGTATGTAGGTGAAAAGTGGGCCCCACCAAAGTCAATGTTACTGGTGGGCCTTAGCATACCAGTCCGACACTGTATGAGGCTTTACAACAGATAAACTGCCAAAAAACCACACTTGAAATGTGAGTAAAAGCACTCAACAAACCAGGTCTAAAATGTAAAGGCTGATGCAGCAGTATTACTGCAGAATTATTTATTAAGCTTACTTATATGGCTCCATCATATTCCGCAGTGCTTTACAGATATCATCCTTGTCACCATTGGGGCTCACAATCTAAATTCCCTTTCAGTATGTATTTGGAATGTAGGAGGAAACCGAGTGCCCGGAGGAAACCCGCGCAAACACGGGGAGAACATACAAACTCCTTGCAGATGTTGTCCTTGGTGGGATTTGACCCCATTACCCCAGTGCTGCAAGGCTGCAGTGCTAACCACTGAGCAGAATAGTAAAACCTTTTAAGCGTTCCTTCACTGTAAAAATAAAATAATGATCAAATATAGAGTACCTAAAAAGTCCATGGTAGCCTGTGTACTCGAAACAAAAACTGACCAGGCACATTCAGGTCACTTTCACATATCCGTATTTCGTGGTCAGAACATGGATCCACTGAAATCAGCAGCTTTAGCCAACATTTCCAGTTTTAGTCATTTGAGCTATTGCCCCTTTACACGGGCTGATCTAAAAAGTTCAGCGACTCAAGATTGGCTACATGCAAGCCAAGTTGTCAATATGATCGTACAGTGCCAATGCATTTCCATGTTATAAGCAGCATGGTTACACAGGGTGATGTGCTGCCAATAAAGATTTTTAGACCTGGTTAAAACAAAATCATGCAGCTGATGAACAAGCCCTTTTGCCCTGTGACATTGGGCTACTGCAAGCCTATTTAGTTGGGCAGATCGTCGGGAACAAGCATGCCTACGAACTCTTGTTCTTTGAGTATAGTTTGTCTAAGTGGGCCATTAACGATAGTTAACCATTTCACATTAATGGTTTACGCTAGTACGGCCTACTATCTTTTTCCCTACCAGGTTTAATCCTGAAAGCCATGAACTGCACTTCCTACTTAGCAATTAACAGCAATTATAAACACTCAAGTAGTCTGGCAATGCTTTCCAAGACCCACCCAATATTTGAAAGTACAGGCCTGGAGGACATTTCAAGGTACTTTCAGGTAACCTGACAAATGTTTTCCACTGGTAATAACTAATATTTCAATGAAATGAGATTAATATTATGAAGAATTAGTTTTACTCTAGACCTACCGGTTCCTTTCTAATGTTTACCACATTTATTAATTTAGAATTGAGAAATTTATGGCTAAAACAGTAATTGTTTTTCTTGAGGTTTTTTTTTTTATTTAGTCTCCTAGGTTTGTTTTTTCCCCCCCTTTTCCAACTTTAACTTCCATGACGTAGTTGAAGTCTGGCCTGGCTACTGACCTCTTGATCTTCTGGATATAAAAACACATTTATTCACGTCATACCTCCTGTGCCGAAAACACTTCACATATTACACGCCAAGTTTTTGTAACATGTCCAACTAGGCAGGGGCCGAACTATAGGGGGTGCAGAGACTGAGCTGGCTGAAAGCAAATGCTATTAATTCCTTGCACTGTGATAGAACAGTTTATTACATCTTGCACTAAAGAAGTAGTTCCACCTTATAAAGGGATGGCATAGAATACTAGGGTATGCCATAGTTTTAGAATCTTGATTGATTACTGGAATTCCCACCGATTCTATGGCTGAATTCATGCGATCACATATTATGGTTTAATTACTGACAGAGTACTCTGGACTGATCACCTACACCAATGTGACTATAGAAGTTCGGATCAGGAGACTCGTGGCCAAATTTGAAGTCATGCTCCTCACTTGAACCATTATATACAGAAATCTGAATTCGGCCTAAGAACGTCATAACTGCAGTACCGTCTGTGCACTGTCCCTGTAAAATGATGGGCCATGACCATGATCAATGTGTTGATAATCTCTATACTGACATTACCATGACCTATTAATATTCCTATCCTGTTACTTTGGACATTACATATGTGCCATGACATCACTGTGCTCATTCTCATCATTTCTTCAGTAGCATATGATTATGTTCTGAGACATCAATAAGAATTTTTTGTGGTACCGTGATATCAGCAAGCACAAAATTAGGAGTCTTAACAAATTGGAGGTTGTCACAGATTTTAAAACGGGGCTTAGAAAATTCAACTTGAGCCACTGAAACTAGAAAATAGACATTTCTGACAAACTTAAAAGCAGGCGATGCTGATCTTAAAATAAAGTGGTGTGGTAGAACCAAACCACATACCCATTAAACCTCCACTCATCTTCTTGATTTCATTTTCAGCAGGAGTAATGTGACCACTGCAGCCAATCAGAAGCCTCTGTTTGTTATTTTTTTTTATTTAATTACTACCGATTTATTTATTTTCTGGCTCAGGCAGTACAGAACTCCCAACTAGTCTCCTAGCTCTCCTTCATATCGGACCAATCTTGACCATTGCAACTAATAACTGGCTCCTGACATCTCTCTATCCACAAAAAAAAGTGCAGAGACCATAATGAAGGAATGAACTGGTCATGTAAAAGGTATTGTTGGACTTGTTTTTGAAAGAACTACATGTGCATATAAATAGTTTGGGATATGAGCTACATGCACATACTGTATAAACATAACCCTCCGACAGACTCTTGACTTCCCAATGATGCCTCACTACTGAGCATGTACATAACCCGACCCCACAGCACTTCTTCACTGATGAGCATATAGATACTCCGACTCCCCAGCATTGCCTCTCTACCGAGCATATACATACACCGACTCCCCAGCATTGCCTCTCTACCAAGCATATACATACACCGACTCCCCAGCATTGCCTCTCTACCAAGCATATACATACACCGACTCCCCAGCATTGCTTCACTACTGAGCATATACATACCCCGACTCCACAGCATTGCCTCTCTACTGAGCATATACATACCCCGACTCCACAGCATTGCCTCTCTATCGAGCATATACATAGGCAATGCTGTGGGGTCGGGCTATGTATATGCTCGGTAGAGAGGCAATGCTGTGGGGTCGGGCTATGTATATGCTCGGTAGAGAGGCAATGCTGTGGGGTCGGGCTCTCTACCGAGCATATACATACCCCGACTCCCCAGCATTGCTTCACTACCGAGCATATACATACCCCAACTCCCCAGCATTGCCTCTCTACCGAGCATATACATAGCCCGACCCCACAGCATTGCTTCACTACCGAGCATATACATACCCCGACTCCCCAGCATTGCCTCTCTACCGAGCATATACACACCCCGACTCCCCAACACTGCCTCACTACTGAGCATATACATACCCCGACTCCCCAGCATTGCCTCTCTACTGAGCATGTACATAAAGTGCAGCACAGATTCCTCTCCAGTAAAAGCAGAGATCTCTAGATCAGGAACATTACATTTCATAAATTTCCCAAATTCTTATGAAAAAACTTACAGCACATCATGCATTATACTACTGTACCCAATTATATATTGTTTGAGTCAATCCATTTTATAGCGACTCATCCAAAATGGACACAGACTCCACAGCCCTGTTTAGAAGTTAAAAAAAAAAAAATAATAATAATACTACAAACAATAAACCAAGACACAGTGAATGGCCGACTACTCGGTACCTAGTGAGCAAACCACAATCAAGTTTACATAAGTGTAAAAATTTGACTTTTTGCATCATTTTCCTGTGGGAGCCATGTGACAGAAGAGCCTAGAGAAGCGCATTCAAAATAATTAGACACCAGGCAATGACGTCTTTATTGGTCCTTCTCGCACTACTCACTAGAAGTTGCTTGTTTGCAGCTCCAGTGTAGCCATGTGACAAATATCAGGGGATGGTGTAACATAGTTGCAAGGCTCTCACTGGGGATGCTACTTCCTTCTGGGGCAGACTGTGTTAATATTATTGCTGCCTGTAAACAGAATTAGCCAGAACTAAGTCACAGGGAAATTCTGTGTGATGATACAGAATCCAGACTACTGAAGGCTCCAGCTTTCTTTCTAGTGCTCATTTCACAGAGCAAAGATCTGAGTGCGGCCATAAAATTCTATTTAGTAAATGCAATACATACGCTGTAAAATAACTCGTGTTCCAAAAAAAAAAAACAAAAAAAAAAAAACACAACCTGAGCCATTGATCTGTTGATTGCAGTAAGAGCCACTTTGACCATACACTCTCCTTTCAGCAAGCATGTCAGTAAAATGAATGGTCAACTAGAAACTTGATAGACATTTATCACCCACCACCAGATTAAGTAATAAATGGATGATCACAGGGGTGGGTAGGTGGGTGACCGATGTCTTACTGCTAGGACCATGTCTGATCCAAGAAAGGGGGTACCAAAGTCCCATGTGGATGGGGCAGCAGTGTGCATGCACAACCGTGCTCAATATACTAGGAGTCTATGGAGACAGTAGTACCAAAGCATATAGGAAATTGAGCAAGTCACCCATGGACACTACCTCTCCAGTCTCAAACTCAATTGATAAGTATTTAGTGGGATAACCCTTTTATCTCACATGATCTCCACCATCAGTAGAGATGGACTGTGCAATATCAGACCAAAAAAGGTCTACCAAGACTGACAACCACTAAGGGTACAATAGCTAAAGGGTCGTGTCTTCCGTTATGCCACATCCCGACAGATGAACACTGAGCTCCTGTCCTCGTCTCCTACAATCATGAATTGTGAAGAGCTGGTTGTGGTGTAAGCAATTATATAAGTGATGTTTCCTAGTCCTGAGAACCATCAGTTGCCACGGGCTATAGTGCAGAAACATCACTCCTAAATTCGGGAAACATCGGGGCTTTCCCAGGTAGACCATTCTAAAATCAGAAACCTTCCAAGTGTCTTCAGGCCTCCTCCACAATACAAAAACTAAAGAGAACAAACATACTGTAATGAAGTATTAACGAGCCATTTCCTTTATTGCTGCATTAATATTTTATAAGGCCTTAAAGAGAATTAACTAAGTAACAAATGCAGATAAAGCAGTCAGGCAGATGGACTTGCCATTTCCCTTTATCTTTAAATGCACAGTAATCGCAGCATAGTGCTAAGAGGACATGGAGGACCAGCTCATTAGTCTACTCTGTCCTCAGCGGCAGGATTTCCACATCTCCAGTACTGTTTATGCCAGCCTCCCTTTATACATAATGGAAGCATTTGAAAAACAAAGAAATGGGGTTAAAGATTACACAATCATGAAATAAATATATATAATGTTCATGTGGTAAAAAAAAAAGGGAAATTCAGGCAATAGTGCTTTGTAGGGTTACCTACCATAGACCAGACAAGGAACTTGCTATGGATTCTTTACAGTAATGTAAGTCTATAAAATGCTACCAACTACAAGTAATAAGGAAAGGGGGAAACAGCCTAATGGCCACAGGTTCATTTTATTCTGCAAGAGATTGGTGGTTGATCTGGTCTCGGGATGACAATCCAGCTCTGAGAGGCCTCCATTATAATTCCTAAATGGGACCCACTTCCCTGTATATCTGTCCTTGGATGTTAGTCTTACTAGTCTAAAATATAAAGGACATAGAAATCCTTAATGCAATGCTTGAATTAAAAAGTTAGGTATATGTTTTATTTACATATAAATTTCTATATATTAACCTTCAGGACAACCTGTGATTTATATGTCGGGTGCACATATACTTAGCAGGCTCAGGACTTGAGCCAGTGTCATACATGGAATGTGCCTGCTGTGTTATAACAGCCAGCACCTTTCTACAACAATAGTAACTGTAGTGAGCTGCAATCACTGCTGTTTAACCATTTACTTTCTACTGGTAATCTATGCTAACAATTTAATGTTGCAATTCAGATGGGCACCCATTCAGGTGCCCCAAGCTCCCCTATTTCCCCTGCAGCTCGGTGTGAATGACTTATCACTGCAGACAGGGGCTAACTGGCCCAATCACTGCTGTCTTTGTTATTGTACGTCTATGAAGCCCAGAGAGATGATCTCTTCTGAAATCTAGAGGCGATACTGAAGCATTTGTACAAGTGATCAAACAACTGCAGGATCAAATAAGAAACAGTAATTAAAGTTTTAATCACTCTCCTAACCTATTCGTAATCTCTGCTTCCTAAAAAAAATAATGGTATTGCATTATCTGTACAGTAAAAGGCAAAAAACAAACCAAAAAAAAAAAACCTTGGAATGTCTGAATTGCCATTTCTCTTATCTTGAGTTCCCCAACCTCACTCCAAATTAAAAAAAATAAATATGTACCCCAAAGTGGTAATAAAAAGGCCAACTCGATAAAAAAAAAAAAAAAAAAAAAAAAAAAAACTGCATTTTTTTTAACTGCCACCAAAAAAAAAAAAAAACATCCTATGTAGACAAAGTATGAAAAAAAAAAAAAAAAAAAAAAAAAGTTCTGACACTTGGAAGACAGTAAAAACAAAAAGGCACAAAAGCTAAAAAATGTCCCGGAGTAACACATCCCACCCCCCCCAAATTTTATTTTGTGCTGTGGTACTAGGTAGCGTTTTTGAAGTAAACTAATTATTCATTTAGTTTTAAAAAAAAAAAAAAAATTCCACAGCGTGACCCTGAAGCTACAAAGGATTACGCTTAACCATTACTCTGCCAGAGCGATAAGAAATGGGAGGGAGGACTGCCAGGCTGAAGGCATAGAAAATAAAATTGTGCAAGAATATGCCATAAAGGGGTTAAACTGAGGGCACACACAAAGCAATGTACATTGTTCGGGGACAAGTCTAAGCGTGACGCTCCGACAGGCCAGACCAGACACTTCCGAAACAGCTCTGCGCAATCTGTTATGGGAGCAACATAAACCCATAGAAAAGCCAGCATCCATAACAGAATGGCCCGGCCGCAGACACCGCTTCACATTTTTTAAATAAACGTAGCAGCAATACACCTATGGCCTTAACCCCGACATTGCTACGCTTTATTTTTTCCGGTAATTCCACGCAGTTCCCGGAAACAACTTGTAACCAAGTTTTACATACGTGGGCGTTTGAAACCAGAAAACAATCTTTTCTTTTTATCAAATCAGCATGGCTAAAAGCATGCCTGCCGTGTATGGCGTACAGCTGGTGTCCTATAACCAGTCAATACAGAGTCTACGTCCTCCATCCACGTGAGGAGCGGGAACTCGGAGCACTAATGACCTCTAATGGAATCACATACATTAGTATAGGGCAGGACCGTGGTGCAAAGGCCTGGTGCGTTTAGTGGGTAAGTGGAGCTACAAATCTCCAGCTCAACCATTAGAGGACTATGGACAATTGGTCTCAGCACCTAAAGGGAATTTACCAGTTGTTTATAGCAGTGGCAACTTCATTTTCTTTCCCTCTAAACAGCTTATCCAAAAATCACAGCCAACCACAGATCATAATGGGGGTCTACAGCCCAGAATATTAAAATATTAGCAACATTTACTAGGATCTGTAAGACGTGGCACATTGCATTTTACAGCTGGAGTACGCTCCCAGGTTTAAAAGTGAATTTGTTGGAGATTTTGGAGCAAAATTCACTTCAAATACTGTATCTGAAGCAGTTTTAGAGGTAGAGTTAGCAGCACAATCCACTTCAAACTCCTTCTTAGAAACTTCTATGTTAACATACCCTAAAGGCCCCGTTACACGCAACAATATTGTGAACGATATCATTGCAACGTCACCAGTTTGGTGACGTTGCAGCGGCGTGTGACATGTAGCAATGATCAACGATCAGTTGGCTGATCATTAATAGTTGCCTAATGGTCTGGGCCATAAATCTATCATTGGTCTCCCGCTGGGCAGCACACATCGCTGCGTGTGACAGCGAGAGACTAACGATCAGCAATGCTGGGAGCTGGTATCCAGGGTAGACAGCGGGTAACTAAGAGCCACGCGGCGCTTAGATACCCGCTGTTCACCCTGGATACCAGCATGCTCGCTGGTCCTGATCGCTGGTGAGTCTATGTGACAGCTCACCAGCGATCAGCTATATGTCCCAGTGATCCCATCCACGTCAGATCGTTGGTGGGATCGCTGGGACATTGAAGTGTGTAACGGGGCCCTTAGACCTCCTGACCGTCAATCGGTCCTCTACTCGCGGAGGGCCATCAACCACCCATTTAGGTTAGTGCTCGATGGCAACTTTTCGTTTCCTCATTTAAGAGGACAGGGGAGGTTCAATGACAGTCACTACAGAGCATTTTACTTGGACACTTACTAATCAATGATATTGGGATTCCCAAGTTGGTATCTTCAAATACTTGATCTGATGATATTAGGGGCCCTTAGGATCCAACTCAAGAAGCTTTAGGCTATGCTCACATCTCCGATCGTACAATTTCATGTTAGGAACAGACAAGCGGAATAAATGATCAGCGGCATCGGTTAAATAACCGGAAGCAAAGAGGCTTCATTGATTATTAAGGCTGTGTTCACACACAGCGTTTTTTTAGCGGTTTTTACTATAAAACCGCTAAAAATAAGGTGCACAGTCATTTCTATGCATTTTGCACTTTGATGCGTTTACCGCGAAAAAACCGCATCGTGGTAAAAACCGCAGCATGCACATTAATTTTGCGTTTTTTTCCGCGGTTTAGGCTTCTCCCATGCTTTTAGAAACCGCTGTGGTAAAAAACGCATCAAAACCGCGCAAAAAACGCACAAAAACCGCCGCGGAAAAATAGGTGCGGTTTCTGGGAAGGGATTCAGGTTTTTGTGCAGAAATTTTCTGCAACACGTGCACATACCCTAAAAGATCCGAATAAATTCTGTTTTACAGAAAAGAGAAAAAACCCTTTCATGCTGGACTTTTTCCATACTACGATATGGATCCCATAATAATCAGTGGGGCCTCTGCGCTTGTGTTCGTTTAGATAACTGATGCAACGGATCACTTATTCCATTTGTCTCTTATAAAGGGAAGACACAAAATGGAAAGACTGAGCAGACAAGTGAACAGAGAAGAGTCTTCCAGTGATATTACACAGCATCTTTCATTACTACATCTACCTAGTCTACAACATAATTGGTTTCTATTGCATCAGATAAAACGCTCTGTCAGATGGGCACCATATTTGCCAGTGAGACAACAGTGGCCATAACAGACTATGACAATAAGGCTAGGGTCACACGACCGTTAGCCTCACCTGAGAAAATTGGTTAGAATATGGTTAGCGAGTGATCTGATTTTCTCAGCTGTAGAGAATATAAACACTCTTAATCTGCTGGCCCTCACCAGAACCTGGATTCAGGATTCTGACACTGTCTTCCCTGCTGCCATTTCTCATGGCGGTCTAACACTTTTCTCACTCCCCGAGACCCGCAAACAGATTTGGTGCTGGAGTCGGCATACTTCTGTCCCCACAACGCACTTTCCAGGTCATCCCCCCAGTTCCATCTCTCTCATTCCCTTCTTTTGAGGTCCACATCATCAGGCTCTTCCATCCCCTTTCCCTCAGAGTAGCAGTCATATACCGTCCCCCAGGATCACCCACCCACCTCCTTGACCATTTCTCTGCCTGGCGGCCGCACTTCAGGTCCTCTGACCTACCAACCCTTATCTTGGGAGACTTCAACATCCCCATTAACAATCCAACTTCCCCATCTGCATCCCATCTCCTAACTAACCACTTCTCTCAGCCTCTCACAGCTCTCAACCTCTGGAGATCCACAAAGACTAACACCCTTGACCTGGTCTTTGTCCGGCTCTGTTCAATCACCTACCTAGATAACTTAATGCATCCCCTCTCTGACCACAACATTCTTCTTTATGCTCACAAATCCTTGCCCACCCCAGCACACTCCTACCTACCACTCCTGCAGAAATTTACAAGCCATGAACCCTCATTCACTTACAGACACCATACACTCATCACTGTGCCCAATATTCTCTTTTCCCTATCCTGATTTGGCTGTACACCACGAAAATGACACCCTCAGAAGCAGCCTTGACCAAGTAGCACCCCTCACCCTCAGAACTTCCAAACAGAGTAAAAACAGCCCTGGCTTACATCGCAAACTCGATTTCTTCAGCAATGCTCTAGCAGTGCTAAACGCCTATGGAGGAAAACTTGCACAATAGAAGACTTCCTCCACTACAAATTTATGTTAAAAACCTATAACTCTGCCCTTCACCTTGCCAAACAGACCTACTACACCACCCTGATTGCTTCACAATCTAACAACCCCAAAGAACTTTTTGACACCTTTCACTCCCTCCTCAGTCCAAAAGCACAGGACCCTATCACACACATTTGTGCTGATGACCTGGCCTCCCACTTTATAGGGAAAATAGAGAATTACCCATCAGGAAATCCGCTCCCAGCCACCAAGTGCTGTGACTCCCATCCCTTCCTGCACCTCCTCTGGCTCACTCTCCACATTTGATCCCATCACAGAAGAAGTCTCCAGGCTCCTCTCTTCTTCTTGTCCGACTATATGCATTTCTTACCCCATTCCCTCACATCTCCTCCAGTCTCTCTCTTCAGTCGTCACCACTCACCTAACTACAATCTTTAATCTCCCCCTCTCCTCTGGCATTTTCCCCTCCTCCTTCAAACACAATCATTACTCCATTATTAAAAAACCCTCTCTCCATCCATCCTGCACAAATACAGACCAGTCTCCAATCTCCCCTTCATCTCTAAACTCTTGGAGCGCTTACCTGCTACGTCTCTACTCACTCTCTCCTAGATCCCTTGCAGTCCCACTTCTGCACCCTACATTCAACAGAAACTGCACTCAAAGTGACCAATGACCTTCTGACAGCAAAACTAACGGTGACCACTCTCTGCTCATTCTTCTCGACCTTTCTGCAGTTTTTGACACTGTTGACCACTGTCTCCTACTCTCTAGGCTCCAGTTACTAAGCATTAAGGACACTGCTCTCTCCTGGTTCTCTTCCTATCTTTCTGACCGCTCCTTCAGTGTATTGTTCGCTGGTTCCACTTCATCTCCTCTTCCTCTCACTGTTGGGGTCCCTCAGGGCTCAGTCCTTGGCCCCCTTCTCTTCTCTCTACATGGCCCCAATTGGACAGACCATCAGCAGATTTGGCTTTCAGTACCATCTGTATGCCGATGACAACTGTACATGTCATCCCCTGACCTTACCCCTGCTGTACTACAGAATGCCAGTGACTGTCTGTCCGCAGTCTCCAACATCATGTTCGCTCTCTATCTGAAACTCAACTTCTTTTGCTCCCGCCATCTACTAACCTCCCTAAATCTGACATCTCCCTCTCCGTGGGTGGCACCATAATAACACCTAAGCAGCAGGTGCATTGTCTGGGTGTTATGTTCAACGCAAATCTTTCCTTCACCTCCCATATACAATCTCTTGCCCACTCTTGCCACTTACACCTAGGGTTATCCATCTGGCTAATCGGTGCTCAGATGCATCTGCTCTGTGCGAGTCATTGCGCTGGCTGCTCATTCATTATAGATTCCAATTCAAACTGCTTGTCCTCACCCACAAAGGTCTCCATAATGCAGCACCCCATCTCTCCTCCCTCATTTCTGTTTATCAGCCTACCCGCTCGTTACACTCTGCAAACGACTTTCGACTAACCTCTGCACTAATCCGTACCTGCCACTTCCGGCTCCAAGACTTCCCCGCGTTGCGCCAATCGTCTGGCATGCTCTACCCCAAGAAATTAGAACTTTTCACAACTTACACAGCTTTAAGCAGTCCCTCAAAACACATCTGTTCAGAGCAGCCTATCATGCTCCTTAATCAAAGTCGTTTTATGTGTAAGGGTGTGTGTGTAGCTCATTCACTATCTATCTGAGACTAAAGGCCCCGTCACACTAAGCGACATACCAGCGATCCCGACACCGATATCAAGGTGTCAGGATCGCTGGTAAGTCGCTATGTGATCGCTGATGAGCTGTCACACAGACAGCTTCACCAGAGATCAGCACAGCGATGCTGAGCGCCCGGCATCGCTGGCCATCCTGTAAAAAATAGAATCAAAATAAAAAATAGTTATTCTCACCTTCCGACGTCGCGTTCAGCCATCCTGCCTCTCTCCACGCTCCGGTCCCAGTGATCCTTTGCACGAATGACCGCGAGATGTCACAGTCTCGCGGTCATTCGTGCAAAGGATCACTGGGACCGGAGCGTGGAGAGAGGCAGGATGGCTGAACGCGACGTCGGAAGGTGAGAATAACTATATATTTTTTTTTTATTATTATTTTTTACACCTGATCGCTGGTCTCCCGCCTGTCACACACAGCGATGCATGCTGGCCAGCGGGAGACCAGCGACCAAAGAAGTGTCCAGAGATTTCTTCCAGCGATCCCGGCAGGGGGGCCGCTCGCTGATCGCTGGTGAGATCGCTGTTATGTCACAAAAGTTGTGACTCAGCAGCGATCTCGCTACCGAGATTGCTTAGTGAGACGGGGCCTTAACCCTTCATCAAATTCCACCACACCCAACAGCACCACAAAACTGGCTGGTGACTACCTCTCACAGCCTTTATCCATCCCCATTCCCTCAAGATGGCTGGACCATCATTGCACATAAGACCCTGTATTTTGTCACCCCCACCTAATTGTCCCAAGTATGTATATTGTTCTGATTATCACAATACAAAAAAAATAAAAATTAAAACACAGCTTCCCGTTGCCTAGTCAAGATATGTTTGCCTCCATCAAAGGAATATCCAAACACCTACAAATAGGAGTATTGCAAACGGTTACAAGGAATGTCGCCCGCAAACATTACATTCCACCAACTTCCCCATGGAAACTTTCCTACGGCCTTGAATCTGTTAACCCCATCTTTCTGACCCCATGTACAATCAAGTTGCGTGTGTGTGTGCGTGTGTGCGTGTGTGTGTGTGTTTTTTTTTACCATTACGCTGGAGGTAAAAACTACAATGGTTACTTACGATTCTCTGACTGCAGGTCCTGCAAGAACTGTTCATCACTGTCTGGTACTTGAGCTGCAGAGAAAAGAAAAAATTATAATTACTACTTGTTATATATCAAATCACATTGCAAAATGATATCACTCACACACGTATACAAAAAAAACGCATGAGGGCTCAAAAGTAGTGATCTTGGGGGGGGGGGGGGCAAGGATTTTCCTGCCCTTCATCCTATTTGAAAACACTAGTGTAAGTTTGAAATGGCCATTAAATGAAGTATATTGTCCCAATTTAAAGGGGCATTCCCATCTGTAAAATCCTATCCCAACATGTAGTAGGTGTAATAATATTAGCAAATACCGCCAATTAGAAATGTTGTATAGTATTTCTGATTCTCCATGTCTGTTACCCCATGTGCAGGGCATTACAGTAGCTTAGGCTGGTTTCACATTAGCATTCCGGGGCTTTGCAGAGGGCTGCGTACTTCCTCCGTTAAGCCCCGCATACTTCTGCATGCGTCCTGCATACCCATCTTTAACATTGGGTACGCAGGACCTGCAGATGCGTTGTTTTGACGCGCCCATGGTCTGCGCAAAACGCAACTTGTTGCATTCCCGTGCGGTCGGCGGGCGCGTCAAAACAACGCATCCACATACATCTGCATGTCCTGCGTACCCAATGTTCAAGATGTGTATGTAGGACGCATGCAGAAGTAGGCGGGGCTTAACGGAAGAAGTACGCAGCCCTCCGCAGAGCCTCCAAACGTTAATGTGAACCTAGCCTTAGCTAGGCATGGTTACGACCACTAAAAACTAGCCAATTTTTCACTATGTGAGTAGTCATAACCATGGATACTTGAGCTACTGCTATGCCCTGGACATGGGGTAAGCGACGTAGCGAATCTGAAGAACTACACGACATTTCTAATTGGAAGGATTTGCGAATATTTATATTATTACACCTACTGCATATTGGGATAGGATCTTGGAGATGAGAATACCCCTTTAACTGTAAACTTTAATATAAGCTTTGCTTGATCTTTATGAAAGAACTTTTTTAGCATAAAAAAAAAAAAAAAAAAAAAAAAAAAAAAAAAAGGGGAGAAAGGCACAACATGTCTTTATCAGCGTTTGGGCAGTTTTCAACATTTCATCAGTTTTTCTTGT
This sequence comes from Dendrobates tinctorius, assembly GCF_039654945.1. NCBI lineage: Eukaryota > Metazoa > Chordata > Amphibia > Anura > Dendrobatidae > Dendrobates > Dendrobates tinctorius. Next base: position 35,253 of record NW_027362316.1, on the reverse strand, counting down.
GTGAAAAAAAACTGACGGAGGCTTGTCAAGCATCTAATAGTTAAAAATAGACAGCACTGGGGTGTAACTAGGATGCCAAGCGTTCTGTTCGAGATTTTTTTCTCTCAAAGTGCAGTATGCTTTAGATGCAGCATTTTTTCTACATGTTTAATCACAAGTTTCACTATAGGACTTGAAAATAGAAAAAAAAAAAGCTTGTAAATATAAACTGTATATCACATACATACACTAAAAAATCCAATTTGAAAAAAAAAAAAAAAAAAATTAAATCCAGGTAAGATTAAATTGTGTGAATTTTAGTTTTATCTGTTGTACGGACACCAAATGCATGAAACTATTGCGAAAGATGGACAATTATAGATTCCATTACAATTTTCGTTAGATGTTAACAGCATATAACATTGGCATTAGTCCAGTTGGCTCCAAATAAGATTGTTCATAGACCCCACAATCTTCTGAACCATTTAAGCCAGTGGAGGAGGGGAAAAAAAAAAAAAAAAAAAAAAGAAAAAAAAAAAAAAAAAAAAAGATTAACCCTTTGCAGCATTTTTGAAGTGAAACACAGCCCGGTATCGATTGAAAGTGTCATGTTGTTCTTGGTGCGCTGTAAGCTGAAAAGTGAGCGGAGGTCTGAGGAACTGAAAGCCGATCTACTAGTCCTCATTTACTGCGCCACATGATCAAGATCATTCCTACAGGTCAATCACTGCACCCTGCACCGTTCCAGGGAAAGATGTACAACATATAGTCAGAGACTCCAAGTACTGATACTACTGCAGAAACATAATAGATGGTAAAAAGGGAACCTATTCTATCCAAAAACACTATTTACCTGCAGATACGGGGTTAATCTGCAGGTTATATCCTCCCTGTAGCTGCTCACTTTCACCTTTAAGGGCACTGCATGGAGCAGTCACAGTCCCCACTCACTATATGTCGAGTGTGCTGTAATCACTCCCCGTCACTTCTTCAATTGACAGTCTGTACTGCGGCGACTACAGGAAAGCTTCTACAAGTTCATTTTCTCTCAGTAGCTGCTGCTCCTTTACAGGGCCCGTCACACTAAGCGATATCGCTAGCAATATTGCTATAACGTCACTGGTTTTGTGACGCAGCAGCGACATCGCTGTGTCTGATACTTACCTCCGACCGCTCCCCCGCTGGTTATCGCTGATCGCGCGAGAACGTCCTGGACCGTTTCTCGTCGGCAGCTTCCTGCTGTGGCGACGAGCGACGCGTGCGGGAGGAAGTCTTCATCGCCTCGTCTGACAGGTAAGCAGCGACCGCCGCCCGCTGCTATGTCGCTGGTGAGATCTGCCTGTTTGGCAGCTCACTAGCGACCACTTAGCGATGCACCAGCGATCCTGACCGGGTCATATCGTTGTCTGGATCGCTGGTGCATTAGTGTGACAGTACCTTAAGGCAGCAGGCAGGATTTTAACACTATTTACAGGCAATTTAACCCTTTATCTGCAGAAAAATGGCTTCTTTTTTTTGGGGGGGTGGGGGATGGGACGTGAAAGGTTCCCTTTAAGAAAGGCGTTTTAAGAAAGTCCCATATCTTGCCAAAATCATAAATATGACCATTGTGGATGTTGCCACTTTAACGGCAGGCGCTTATCGAGAGATGTAGAGTGATTGGATGGGGCTGTTTAGGGTACAATATTGTTACATACTTCAAAAATATGTCCGTTAGGCAACAGACCAGTTAGTTACTCTCACTAATATTTCCTGCAAACTGCTACAATATATTAGGATGGCGGCTGTCAGACTCCATCTAGCCCAGAATTGGAGAAAGCCTTAACTCAAAGCCACATGAAACAAAATGCTCCTATAGTAAAAATGAACTGCAGATCAGGGCAATGCTGGAGAATGGTTTTAAAACATTTGGCTAAATTACTTGGGAGCCCCCAACATGGCTTACTGCTCCTTTCTGTGAAGATCTAGTTGCCTGTACTTTACACAAATGACCTGGAAATAAAGTCTTACTACCTCATCTAGATGGGATGGTGGCACCACATTTATTGTCTGGTTTAATTGATTTTTGAATCTTTATAGCATATTCATTATTCCAATTGTCTGGTTTTTAGTTATATACTTCATATCCTTTCATTATTTATATGGACAGATTCATCCATGCTTTGGTCAACTTCATCAGTATCTGACAGATTTACATTCTTCTAGAGAAGGATATTATCAATACCATGGATGGCAAGAACAAACAAATCAATTTTGAAACACATCAAGGCAGACATGTCACTCGAAGCAAGGATCACAAACCTACGACTTGCCTACTTTGGACACATCATGCAAATAAAGCAGTCACTGGAGAAGTTCATTATGGTCGGAAGAATAGAAGGAACAAGGAGAAGTCCAGCAATCAAAATAAAAGCAGAGAAGACCCTGGTGGAACCATCTAGGCTTGCACAAGATCGTACAAAGCCCATACACATTAGATCAAAGCCGTACGATATGCCAGATTTTATCTATAATGAACGATACTTGGCTAATCTAGCAAAATGAACTATGATCATAAATAGTTAAAAGAAAAAACAAAAAAAACAAAAAACACAACATTGCCAATCTGTAATATGTTGGGTGGCCATTGTTGAATGAGAGATCGTTTGTCCCCCATTTTTATCTATTGTGCATAGAGGCCTTTAAAGTGTTTTGCAATGATTGAGATGATCGCCAAATGACCAGTAGGTCAATACGAGATGGCTTCTGTCCTAAATATTTTCTTGCATAAATGGAACTTCCAATGAACCTTACTATTAACATACCATCAAAACAGGGTGTATGATCCGAGGCAGGCCCTGGGAAACAAAAAGAACCTAACTAATTCCATTTGATACTAGATGGCAAAAACCTATACTATCGAGGAATGTATTGCTACTAGTGATGAGTGAACATGCTCAGGTGATTTCAGAGTATCTTGGGTGTGCTCAGATATTATGTTCGAATCCTTGCGGCTGCATGTGTTGCAGCTGTTAGACAGTGGGGATTGCCTGTTTGTTAGGGGTTGGAGCTCAATGGGAACACTTCTGCATACATTGCTGCCATATAACCATTATAGCTCAAACTCAATGTGGACAAATTGGACTCATCTTTCTTCCATCTCACAGATCTTCCTTACCTGACCCATCTATCACAATAAATGACATCACGCTTTTCCCCCGTACAGGAAGTCCGCTGCCTCGGAGTAACCCTTGACTTTGCCCTGTCCTTCAAACCACACATTCAAGTTCTTTCCACCTCCTGTCGCCTCCAGCTCAAAAATATTTCCGGAATCAGTCCTTTCCTCAATCTACTAAAATGCTTGTGCATGCCCTCATCATCTCCAGCCTTGACTACTGCAACATCCTTTTATGTGGCCTCCCTGCTAACACTCTCGCAACTCTCCAGTCCTTCCTTAACTCTGCTGCCCGACTAATTCATCTCTCCTCGCTACTCCTCCACTTCTCCCCTCTGCAAATCTCTTCACTGGCTCCCATTCCCTCGGTGTATCCAGTTCAAATTACTAATACTGACTTACAAGGCCATCTATGACCTGTCTTCTCCATATATCTCTGAACTAATCTCCTGATATATTCCCTCACGTAATCTCCAGTCCTCCCAAGACCTCCTTCTCTCCTACATGCTTATTCGCTCCTCACCTAATTGCCTTCAAGACTTCTCCTGAATAGCCCCCATCCTATCGAATTCTTTGCCCCAACACGTCTGACTATCAACCACATTTGGATCCTTCAGACGGAACCTGAAAACCCACATCTTCAAGAAATCTTACAGCCTGCAATGATCCCTGCTGCCTTCCTCATCACTACCGGAGCTACCGCCTCACCATCACTAGAGCTGCTGCAACCCCCCAACCTACTGTCTTTCCCCACCATCCTGTAGAATGTAAGCCCGAAAGGGCAGGGCCCTCTCTCCTCTATATCGGTCTGTGATTGTTAGTTTACTGTAAGTGATATCTGTAATTTGTGTGTAACCCCTTCTCATGTACAGCACCATGGAAACAATATAATAATTATTATTATTACTGGCTGTCCGCCCTAGTGTTCATCTTATAAATACAGTGCAGAGCACGTCACCATTCTCAAGGACATATCTACTGAAAAAAATCTCACTGGTGTAGAACATCACAGTGGGTTAATACTTCCTAAAGTGGGGAAAAATAAGGAGCAGCACAAAGATCGAGTCTAAAATTATCCCCTCAGTTAATAGGTTAGAGATTGCACTCTGACATTTGGGAAGGAAGTATTATATTGTCTGCTGGTCATTGAGTAACATTAGTAGAAGAGCCAGCACTAAACTGGCAGTGCGACTTCCGGTGCATTCCCAAGCCCCAGCCTCAGATAGCAGAAACTATTTAAAGCTGGCACGTTGGCACAGACTACTGAAAAGTGATCTAGGACGCAAAGGATCTGTGCTAAGTAAGACGTCTCATGCACCGGCTGGGTCAGCTTTAGAGGAGCAGAATACATTCATTTCCCACATGTTCACCATCTGCTTATCTTTGATAATGGGGATATGCAAGCCATGGAAAGCTGGCCGACAATCCCTACAGGGATATATAATGCCAACATATAGCATGCAGCCTCCATTGAATGCCAGGTGACAATGACAATGCAGATTTTCAGAATGGTTATGTCCTTCTGATCCACAGAAAGCTGGGTGACATCCCATATGGCTGGTATAACATTTTCCGGGTGTTATGCCGCTTTGCCAAGATTTTAAAGTCTGCTTACTTATTGACTGACTCTTGCACAAACAGGCAGCTTTTGCCATTCAGGCATTTAGGAAAGTTGGGTGGCATCAGTTGGGTGGACTTGCAAAGGAAAAAGGTAGTGCAGTTATTGTTGTGGTAACGCATTTGACCTATGGCTACTAGTGACATCAATATGATTTTTATTCTTCAACCTTGATCCCTCATTTGTAAGTAGGAAATGGGGTTTCCTGCATCTATTCACATGGAAAACTAATGCATTTCCATTGTCTTCATACCCGATCCACCCACTGTGCACTTACAGTAGGATCATCCCCTTACAAAACAAAGCATGCCTGCGATCTGCAGAAATTAACCCTTTGTGATGTAACAGACATCAATGATCACAAGAGGTTATTCTTTCCCAGTAACTGCATAAACAAACGTTAATGAGAAAACAATTAAAATGCGCTATGGGAGCATATGACACGGCATGCAAAAAAAATATAAGGGGGGGGAGCAATAATTGCAATCCACCACTATTTAGCCGTCAGATTTTCATTAAGCAGACCTTTGCTGACCATGCTACCATCACCACTTCGGCCAGTTGGCTGCAGCGGTCACCAGGGGATAGATGGAAAATCTTCACTGGAAGATAGCAAACAAGACCAAACAGGCCCTCAAAGGAATGGTAAAGGAGTTACCGGGCAAAGACAAGCTAGGCTGTGCTCACAACATTGCATTTTTGCTATGTTTATTTTTTATGTAAATTAAGAGCCGCTTTTTACAGGACCAGCAAAAGCTATAAGATTTGAGAAATCTCACGCACACTTTTTTTTTTTACTGACCAAATTGGAAAACTGCTGCGTTTGTTCACCCATAAAAAGCAATGGTAAGTGCAAAAACGCAGGTATCCGGTTTTGCTGAGGTTTTTTTTGTGCAGAAAACTCAGGAACACACAGTTTAGTGCATCAATCAGCATGAAAAATGCAGCAAAACTTGCTTTTTAAGCAGTTTCTTTACCGCCAAGAGAGCAGGTTTTTCCAGAGGAAAAAAAGCACCAAAAAATGTAACATGTGAACATAGCCCTATTGCGTTATTTTAATGCACTTACCGCTTTCCGCTCATTTTTCAAAAGCCTTGAACAATTCTTCAATTGGTCTCCAGGTTTTTGCCACCTAATCTAAAAGCAGCATAATGTTGAGACAAGAAGCCCAATTCCTGTGATGTGTCACATACTGGACTGCTTGCTGTCGTTTTGAGAATCTCCTGATAAAATAGCGATTTCATCACTAGAACTAGTAAACCTGCTACCAGGTAGTCCTCTATATTCACAAACTCTATATAACCCTGCCCCAACTACTGATTAGCAGCTCTCTGCCCATCCAAAGTGTGCACAGAAAGCTACCAATTAGGGATGTGGGCGGGGCTATACAGAGCTCAGCATTTAGAGAACTGCTAGATCTGCAGCATAGAAAGCAAGCAGCCCCAATATGTAATACATCACTCCAATCAGGATTCCTGCCCCTACATCATGCTGCTCTCAGATGGGGTAGCAAAAATAAGGGACCAGTTTTCCTTTAAAAGGCATTTACAGAATGTGACTAAGGCACTAACAGAATTGTAGCCAAGGTGCCAAACTTTAGCACGTACTGCATGCAAATACCATAGAATAGCCAAAAATGCCCAGCAAATTTACAGTGCACATGCCAAAAATTGCAATCCCAAAAACTTGAATGCTTCATAAAGATCTAAGGACAATCATATGGGGCTTTTTCTGGTTATGAGGTGGGGGTGGTTAGCAGAAAGGGTTATTCTGTCGGTATTCTATAGCTATAGACCTAGATCAATCAAGTCAGAGAAAGAAGACAAGAATATTGGACATGTCTTACATTTTCCAGCCAAGCTTGTGTCTGTGGTCCCATAGTTATGTCGACCACCCTAAAATAAGGGAATCCATTGAGGTCGGTTATCTCAATCTGTGGTGGTTATTAATGAGACTGCTGAATCATACTAGTATCTGGAAGGCCAAGACAAATGACTCTAGAACAGTCTTGTCTTCGCTGGGTGTAGTTACATTTTTCCTCTAGAGCCATTACCTACTCAGATGTTCTCTCTTACAATGTAATTTGTCACGTTTATGGCCAAGTGGTTCTTTACACCAGAGCTGTAATTACATTTCGGATTTCGTCTTGTGCCGTAACGGCTAGACACAAATGAATCTGGAGAGGTTACAGTAAGAAGGTAGCACCTGGTTTTCTGCACCTAGGGGACGCCTCAAGGATACAGAGGGAAGGCGGTGTATATAGAATCTGAAACAGTCCTGGTATGGACAGGTAAGGTACAACTAGAACAATAGGGTGGAGGATGGGATACAGTGATCATAAAGTCCAGGGAGTATTTGGAATTATTAGACAGGATTTTAGGAACACAGTGATTGCAGCCACGTTTTTTTGCACAATTAGGCCACAGCTCCCCAATGCCTTTATTACCGGCAAACAGCTTCTCGCTGTCATTACAGAGCTCTCTATGGATTCAGTCAGACTGGCTCCTAGACTCTCCTGCTTTTTGCCACGCCAGCTCTGAGGTTTCTTTTATAGCAGGTAGGAGGAGGGCGCAGACTGGGTGGGCCAAGGCATTTGAGAGATTTAGATTTTACGTGCTGTTAAAAAGAAAGCCGTGCCTTTAGGGCTACTATTATTCCATAAAGATATAAAAATGGCATAATCTGAAAAGCAAATATTTCATTATCCAAAAGGGACTCTAGAGAATTGTGCATGTTTTCTGCTCTTAGGTTATGAAACTGAAAAAAAGCATAATGAAGTATACATTATAAGGATTCAATCCATAAATCTCAGCTCTAACTTACTAATAAATCCATTTAAAATTTGGTTCCCAAGTGGCACATAAGTGTCCAAATTCTGGTACAGTCTACAGTACTCTTTTTCTAACCTAGTAGATTACATTTTCTGCAAACAAAAGTCATCATTTGGAATTTTCAGAAAATTTTCAATACGGTCCTTCACGAATGTTTCGCAAATGTATAAA
>NW_027362316.1:2500-22500 GCF_039654945.1 Dendrobates tinctorius | reverse complement strand
AATGAGCTAGGCCCATCAATTTGAGATTCAAAACAATCCTATCCAATACAAGTTTATTTGATGTATCAGCAACCAAAGAAATAGGCTTTCTATATTGAGAAATGCTGCAGCAATCCTTCCCTGGACTAAAATGGTTTATAACCAAAATTCAAACTGCGACTACACGTTAGATGTAGAAGATAAATAGTCACTAAACCCGATGTTTAATAGACACAATCATTAAGGATAAGCATAGGCAATCAGAATGTAAAATTTGTCACGGGATTCCCTGTTTTATAAAATAAGGCACTACTCTTTGCATTTGAAGCAATCTCCTGTTTAGAAGCAGGATGATGCAATCTGAGGATTTAGGTTGTCCTGTGCCAAGGCATAACATTAAAAAACAGTCAGAACTCAAAATACACAGTTAGGGTCGCTGCCAGCAAGTAACCACAAACATGTAGGCATTTCCATTTTAGCTTAACTTTCAAGAAAAAAAAAAAAAAAGGGAACATTCATACACAATATAAAAACAGACGCAAAAAAATACAAAATAAATAAATTTGAGCCATCAGCAAGTCAGATGCGGATGCATCTTTTACTGCTCATTTTCTGCAAAAAATTGCACCATGGCGGCAATTTTCATAAGAAACTAAGGTTCCAGCTGGAGAAATTAAGATTACATACTAAATAATAAAAATAATCTTTATTTATATAGCGCCAACATATTCCACAGCGCTTTACAGTTGAACAGTTTCAAACACAACAGTCATAAGTAACAACGTTAACGATACAATAATTAAAGCGAAATAAGACGACCCTGCTCGTGAGAGCTTACAATCTACAATGAGGTGGGGGAGATACAAAGCACAGGTTTGTATTTACAATGATGGTCCAGCCATCTTCAGGGGGTGGGGGTTAGATGGAGATAGTGAATGGGCTACACACACACATAAAATGACTTTGATTACTGAATGTGATAGGCCGCTCTGAACAAATGTGTTTTGAGCGAGCGCCTAAAACTATGCAAATTGTGGATAGTCCTAATATCTTAGGGTAGAGCATTCCAGAGGATTGGCGCAGCACGGGAGAAGTCTTGGAGTCGGGAGTGGGAGGTACGGATTCGGGCAGAGGTTAGTCGAAAGTCATTTGCAGAGCGCAGCGGTCGGTTAGGCTGATAGAAAGAAATGAGGGAGGAGATGTAAGGGGGTGCCGCACTGTGGAGAGCTTTGTGGGTGAGAACAAGTACTTTGAATTGTATCCTGTAATGAATGGGCAGCCAGTGTAACGACTGGCGAAGAGCGGATGTGTCCGAGTAACGATTAGTCAGATGGACAACCCTGGCTGCTGCATTAAGGATGGACTGGAGAGGGGAGAGTCGAGTGAGGGGGAGGCCAATTAATAGAGCGTTACAGTAGTCCAGGCGGGAGTGGATCAGGGCGACAGTGAGGGTTTTTGTTGTTTCCATGGTGAGAAAAGGGCAGATTCTAGAGATGTTCTTTAGGTGTAAGCGGCACGAGCGGGCAAGAGATTGTATATGGGAGGTGAAGGAGAGATCGGAGTCAAGAGATTGTTACGCCCATATAAAATCTTGATTTAATAGAAGCTTAACTTACTGGTGACTCCAATTCTGAATGGAGAATATGAAAAACACTACTAAAATAGGAAATTGTGTCACAAACATGTCAAGCAATTGTTTCTTCTTCCTCACAAGCCAACCATGGGTCAAAAATGACAACTATTTTTGAGACTAGACTTTACCATTTCACCAAGTGGGAAGACCCAACCAAAAGTTGAAATTCAGCATGTAGAGAAGTGGTCTCCAACCTGATGTTTTTTGAGTGTTTGGAAAATTCTAGGCAAGCCATTAAGTTATGCTGTGAGTTTTCCAAAACATGAAGAGCACCAACATCACCACTTGTGTTCAAAACCAGTTGATCAGAGTATGGAATGTGAAGACATCTGTCAACGGGATTATCCTCTGATTTTTTTTTTCAACTGGACTCTACGGTTAACTTTTCTTCGCTTTAGGCAGAGTACACTCAAAACAAAGCTCAGGCCAACCAACCACATAATTTAGCCACTTTCACGATTAACCAAATCAAACCACTGATCACCCTCATATGCAATAATGTTGGAGGGGGGAACCAAGGAAGTATGGTTGGGTAAGCACAATTATTAGCACATCAAAGGGAATGTCACTTGTAGACCCAAGGAGTAAGTGTGCTATTGTCCCTTCATCACCTAGTTCTTCCTGTCCTCTGTAGCGGAGACCTCCACTGCAGTCCTAAGGATTTGCTCAAGCTAGTACATACTCTAAAAAGGCCCAACCAAATGGTAAAGAAAAACAGATCAAAGGACAACATCAAATCACAGCAGCTAATCTAACTGATGGACAAAGTCTATGGCTTATTCTGAAGATATGATGCACACCGGATGTGTGGCATGTAAAGTAGAGATTACATACAGTGTAGGCTTGCCACAGATGGACCTTATTTTAGGAAGTTACAATTGGAATTACTTTATACTCAGATATAATAATGTATATTATAGATTGTAAGCTTGCGAGCAGGGACCTCACTCCTAATGTCACTGTTTGAATTGTCTTAACTTGTATTGAATTTATTGTCTGTACATGTCCCCACTTAATTGTAAAGTGCTGCGGAATATGTTGGCGCTATACAAATAAAAATTATTATTATTATTATATCTTTTCTGTAACAGCAAAGGCCATCAGATATACATAAATTCATTTATGAAAATGCATGGTCCTGAACTCAGTTTCAAGCTCAAACTTCGAAAGATTCCACAACAAATATAAATATAGAAGTGACCATATGTAAAATTCACAAAAGTCTAAATAAGCATATCAAAATAATAATAAAATTTTTTTTTTAAATATCTTAGAGCCAAATTTTTAATATAAGCTAAATCTCACAGGAGCTTGGTGCGGATTGAGAGGTTTCTAGACCTAGAGACCACATTTAGTAAAATGATGCAAGACTCAGCTGATCTAATGGCCTAGTGTCAAAAACTGTCAGTGGAATGGCCAGAGTGATGGGATCCATCACTGGGTCCTTTTGTATGCAGGGAGCCTGTGGTTACACAATCCTCAGGCGTCGGGACCTGTCTGATAGTACATACATGGGGACGATGGGCAATCTCTTCTAGCTTAGAACTAAAAAGTAAAGACAAACATATCCCATCACAACATGGTATCTATAGAAAAACCTCAATGGCTCCACCAGTTAATCATACATGAAAAGACAAAGAAAACCAGACAGATCCAAGCAAAAATCCGCTCCAATGCAGTTCACCTTGATCCTCAACCCTGTTGCTACACATATCTGTTATAAAACTGGTATCCCAGCAATATCATAACATCTCAAAATCACGTGCTCTTCTATCAGCAAGGGTAATACAGATCTCTAAGCAGATAAGAGCAATCTTAAACCAACATTACAATCTAGGAGTTCAGCCACTTCCCATATCTCGGCAGACACTTGTAAATGAAGATTTTCTGAACTGGAACTTCAAAGACTCCAATTAAAGACCAAATGCTTAAAACTTAACAAGAAGTGTTACATCTGAGCAGTTTCTGTGATTGTCAATCCCATACAGAACCATTAAACTCTATTTGCCCTACATCACAGAAGCCCATGACATGACTTCCCAAAATGGATGACTGTGAAACACATTTGGAACCAAAACCTAAAGTGCTCAGCTTTTTGTCCAACTCAACTAACGAGAAGCTGGTCAACAATACATACTGTAGCCTCATTACTTCTAAGAAATACAATCATTTACCAGATTAACAGTTTATTTACTATGAAAAGTAGATCAAAATATCAGCTTAGAGTAACCATTTAACTTTTAGGTTAGCCTGTGAGAGTGATGGAACCTGACAATGTAGCCCTTAGACCAGAAAAAAAAAAAAAAGTTGTACACTTCGGCTATTCCGTTTTTTGACGGAAATCTTTTGCAGTCATGGCTACCCCTGAACTTGGTTTCTTGTTCATCATTCTCGTTAAATATTGAATTGGGATTCTTGATATTAACTGTTCAAGAACAAGACTTAACTATAAAGCCATTTAGGATTCACAATGGATTGTCACTACCTCCTATACCAACTGAAAATGATCACTGTTCAAGCATGGCCTGATGCCCTTAAGCTGTCCAAGGTGGCCACCATGCATGGCTAGCTGCACAAAGCAAAGGCTTCAGTTTAACAGATATGGATATATAACAGAACCAGGATGCCATTACCAACAAATACTTCTAAGAAAAAATACATGGGATCCAAGTCCACTAGCCAAATATTTCCATTTTCTAAACAAGTCCCTCAACAATGGATCAAAAGTAAGAAAAAAAAAAAAAAAGATGATTTCTAGGAAATGGGGAAAAATAGATTGTATGTCAAGCTGTGGCATTAGCAGTCTTTTTAGTTTATTTAGGTAGGAAAAGATGAAGTCCATTCTTTGCAATGTCTGACTACAGCAAAGCAGAGGTATAACCTGTAGATACAAATGGGAAACCCATAGAAATATGAAGCCATATTTAATGCAAAGTGTATAAAATTAATAGAAAACTAAAATAAAGAAGTCTATAAATCCTCATGGAAGGAGTGGACTATTCCTTGAAATACACTCTTGTATAACAAAGGTTTATTGTATTTCCTTTCACACCTCGAGCCATAAAGGGGGCATGGGCTATAGGTTATACAGCATGGTAGGTCAAGAGAGCACAGATAATGGAAAAACACACAGAACGTGGCAAAGTTCAACATACATTATTGCTAATAGAAGTAGCAAAATACTGAGGACTCCGGTGTAACTAATTCAATTAAAGGGTTGAAAGCCAGAAAACGACCATTGTAAAATAAAATAAAAAAAAACAAAAAAAAAAAAAAAAAAAAAAAAAACACACAAACCCTACTAGTGACAAAATCAAATATAACAGTATCTTGAAACAATTCAAAAAGAAACAAACGAAGAGCCAAAAATCCTGTAGTGACTGGGATATCATCAGTCCTAAAAGCCGAACACAAAAAATGCTGCAGTGCTGGAAATATTTCAAACTACAAATGACTCCTAATATGTCAATCAATAAACCATCACTAAAGAAATTCTATATACCTGATTGCATCATTACATAGTAATAAACCTATTAGGTGCAGACCAGTCCCTAAGTAACCCTAAAAGTGAGACAATAAAAACTAATCAGGATTATGACCCCCCCACATGTGACACCTACCTTGACAATACATCAATATATATCAATAGAATAAAACCACAATCACAAATGGTCAGAACAAAAGCAACAGATGATACAAGATATAACAGAAAACCTACCAGTGATATCAAACCAGATGGAGACTGGGGCTCTAAGCGATTTTGTAATCCCAATATTAAAAAGCATGGTGTCGGTGTCATAAGAATGGGTCCTTTGAGGAAGACGCAGGAGGTTCATGTCCAAACGCAAAGGGACTTGCAGTGCCAAACACCAGATCTTAACTTATCCATTATTATAAGTGGCTCATAGAGACCTGCATGCTCACCTGCATTAGAATTGACAGTCCAAGGTCTGACTGTATAACACCCGTGTGACAGTTTAGAAAAGGCTCGTATCACTGATCCAATTATTTAAAAAGGCAGGAATCATTAGTCCTGAATCTTCATTAGTCTTTTTAACCTCTTCATGGAGAACTTGAAGTCGTTAGCGGTTTCAGATGGTTATTGCCATAAAAGGACAACGCATTAATTCAGACTTCAGTGGCCAGGACAAGCTGGACCTGGACCAAAACCATTTTTATATTATGCACCATTTCCGTGACGGACAAAACCACACATACACCTGACAACTGGATTTAACCCTCTAACCTGTCTGATTCAATAATAAACGTATAGTGAAAATAGAAAAAAAAACAAAAAAACAATTTTGAGTACTGAACAATGGGGAGAATGACCAAGCTTCAGAAACTGGTAGAATTAAGAGAATTCCTCTATATCATATAACTAAGGCCAAATCACAAGACTCTACGTTGACCATTTAGTAATCTGTAGAAATTTGGTCGATATAAGGAGGAATTAATGCATTGCTTACTGTGGACAACATATGCAAGTTTCCAATGCCTTCTGGACATTAAAACCTTAATTACTTCCTAAGCATTTTTCACTTATGTATACCAAGTGAGAACATAAATGAAGTGTTAACAAGTAGCCCACACTAGTAAAACAGCGTATAGCTTAGGGTTAATAGCGTGACTGTTTTTAAGTTAAACCCTAGAGTAGGAATATAGGCAATCTCTACAGTAAGGCCCTAAAAGTGGCAGGAGCTGCAAAACGAACATGACGGCACAAACCCAAGTAGGCAAAGATCCTAGATATGTCGCAACCTGCACGTATCTTATTGGCCACTTTTCCTTCGAGGTCTATAAACTATAGTATTGCTGAGGCCACCAAACAATTAAAAGTTTGCCAAGTGACCCCTGAAACCTACATTATATTTGCCACCACATTTTCAATTAAAATCTTCCAAATTGTCCCCCTTTTGGATTCTTGATGGCAAAATAAGAAAGAAAAACTAGGAAGTTTTTACGTTAAGACCATACTATCACCGAGCTCACGTTTGCAGCATTTGATGGTTGGAATCATCGGCCATGAAACTGACAAGAATGTTTTAATATCAATGGGCAAAGCAAAAAATAAAAATATGTAGTTATAGAAAGAAAAGAAAAAAAAGAAATAAAATCACAAAGTGTAGGATTTTATATTTTTTTGGATGAGGGATGGGGTCATTGAATCCAATTCACATTGCATGGTAGAATAGGGAATCTACCTGCCATTAGTAGAGTACATACCTCTGCCTGAAAATATTCATATTCTAGCCATGTGTGACACTCTGACACCAAGCCATAAAGGTCAAACTACCGTATACGGGATATAAACGATCAAATATTCTGTGAACATGTCCTAGAGATCTTTCGGAGCCGGGTTAGTGGTGTAGCTATGAAAGCAGAATAGACTGCGTGCACCAATACTGACAAGACACTCTAGGATTCATACGGAGACTACAATAACCACATAGTATAAAATGAGCACAACGGCCCGAGACAAATCTGTATATCAAGAGAGACATCGCGAAAAAGTAATCCCATAAGGAGTCCTATACAAGACACAGTACAGATGGGATGGTTTACACATAACGGAACCGTTACACAGAATGCACTTTAGGAAACGAGATTCACCTACATTTTGCTATGCAAATCTTTTCTAAGGGGAAAAAAAAAAAAAAAAAAAAAAAAAGTCAAACACTGCAGTCATAATGATCAATGCTCCAACAAGGCAGCATGCTCCACACCACAATGCTCCAGCATTAATTTGCCATAAGCATGAACCCTCATGGTCATTTCCTGTGCTAATGCACACCATATGTTATTGTCCAGTTGTCATCACAAATTCATTTACCATAGGAAAGCTGGCAGGAATCATATCCAATATCTACTTCTTTGCATTCATTCTTTAAGCCTACACTTAGCTAATAGATTAAAAAATATATTAGTCTTTATGATGTGGCAAACAATGGAAAGTTTCCGCGAGTGTCAGAAAGTGAAATTTACAAGCCCACTGCCGCTTTGCTTTAGTGTACATGCCTGTGCACCATTAATCTGTAATCTACACGTCTGCGCTCTGTAAGCTCCTATGCTCCTTATCTATACTGTAGCACTTTGCTATAAATCAGCAACCTTCGGCACTCCAGTTATTGTGAAACAACTCCCAGCATTGGGAGACTACAGGGCAACTAGGGTGCTGTAGTGCCAATGAATACAGATCCCTGTTCTACATTTTAACCACTAGCCTAGACTGTAAACCGCCATGATCCAGACCAGGGTTCCCCAACTTTGGTCCTCAAAAGCCACCAACAGGTCATGTTTTCAGGATTTCCTTAGTATTGCACAGGTGATAATTGCATCACCTGGACAGACAAGAATTCAAGCACCTGAGCAATACTAAGGAAATCCTGAAAACATGACCTGTTGGTGGCTCTTGAGGACCGGAGTTAGGGAACACTGATCTAGAGTGTAAGCTCTGATGTACCACTATCCTCAGTCAATCCAAAACCAAATCCTTCCCATTAACCAGATGAGATCAAGATAGCTGCAGGGCAATGATCACACATTGCAGTCCTTATAAAGACAGGCATGGATCACCTGGTGTACACAACATCAAGGCTTTAGGTTGCAAGCTTCCATTTGCTAGAATGTAACACTCATCTGGGCCAGAATGGCCAATACAATAAAACAAACACCACAACAGTCGCTCCGCTGCTTTTTTTTTTTTTTTTCAGACACTGCAAGATTACTAAATGATAATTCCTTTCAAGCTTGTACAGACAGCAGAAAAATCTCCGTCCAGTGTTCCATTTGCTTTCAGTCTAATTAGACTCCAAGGAATTGCTTTTCCTTTCAAACTCGTGTTTGGAAAAAAAATAAATAAATAAAATTGCAAGAAAGATTCAAAGCGAAATGCATAAAGAAGACCACACGGCAAATACTTCAAGAAATTACCGCTTTAACTCTTGCAACACCAGTATGAGTTAAGAAAAAAAAAAACTAAAAAATAAAGGAGGAAAACTCGGGATTGGTGGGGGGGAGGGGTTTATGGGCTGAGAGCCAGATCCTATTCATAAGCAAATACACAGCACAATTGTTTTATTCATAATCCTGAAGTTAAACAAGTCCCAAAACGTTGGCAGAAAAGAAAAATATCGCTCATCTGTGGAACGGGCTAAAATAAATACATGGGAGGGGAGGAATAAATACAGATGTGCCGACCGTGCGGCAATAATGCAGAGGGGGAACTTACCTTCTGTTAGCCAGGTTTCTTGGAATTGGACTAAATCCTGGAAGAGATCTGAAAAGGAAAGGAAGAGTGTGACTCCAGAATCCGGCTTTTAGGAATTGTTTGCCGTTTATTACAGACACTCCCAGAAGCGTTTACAGCCAAAGACCGTTGTATCTTAATATATTTCATGGTAAAAGGCCTCAGTATAGGTTGGTGCTACATAAGAATGATCACTCCGAGAATGCCACATGGTGAAAATGACACCGACGTCACCCATCTCATCTACACAGGCCCTGAACCCTGTACCAAAATAACCCCTCATACAACCCTCCATGTACATAGAAGACGTCTGAAAGTCAAAAGGCGCAGCATGCATTCACGCAACTCCAGCCATATAGATGTAGCAGAGCCAACATTTGTCATGTCATGGTCTTTGCCCATCGGGAGAAGCATAGACAATACATTGTGCCAAATTATTCATCCCACCCTTATATGTCTGTAATGACTTTCCGGATAGAGAAAAATGCAAAGTATGCCTACATGTAACTGAGCTATATATGCTATGTACACAGATGAGGCAGAGCTGTGTTTGTCATGTAACGGTCTTTGTGCATCGGGATAGCTAAATATGGAGAAGCACAGAAGATACAGTTGTGGTCAATTACACACTCGACATTCCATATAGACATAGAACGCAGAAATCCTACAGCTCAATATACTTACATGTAACACATGCACAGATGTGGCAGACAGAAGTTTGTCAGGTATGATGGAAAGGCAGACAAGACAAGGGATAAATAACGCTGTTCTGTAACATCTGTATATGATATATATATATATATATATATATACATACACACATATACACACATATACATACACACAACAGAAATGCCCATTAGAATTTGTGAATGGTACCCTGGGAATCTGTGGTGTAAAATATTTAGTAGATGATGGGAGTTTTCATGACTGATCAACTAAAAGTTGAGAGTAAAGTAAATTGATGTAAATAAAGGTATAATGGTATAATAAAAATAACCCAGGGACTGTCTCAATAAAACAAAAGAGCGGATTGTGAAATCTTTTCCCGACACCAGAAAGCAATGTGAACATGTCCATTCTTATTACAAAAAAAAAAAAAAAAAAAAATATCAGATACATGACAATATGTTACCGCAGACATGTAAATATTTGCCCTCTTTTGTGTCGGGGACAATAGGTAAAATGTTGACATTACCTTCAGATTCTTGGGGCGGGAGATCTGCATCCATGAATTTTCTCCTGCCGGCCATACAGTATCGGTCTACGTCTCCATGCCCTTGAGGGTTCTGCCCCTGCCAAAAAAAAGGAAAAGGAAATCCAAGTGTCAAATGAAAATATTTCAGATGGCAGCGTGAGGTTACATAAGCAACGAGAGGAAGCGAGAGGATCTTGTGACCATCACAGGAATGTTGTAGAGAGTAGATAGGAGGAGGAGCAGGAGGAGAAAAGCTCAAGACTCACATTTGTCAGGGTATAAGGCACTTGCTGATCCAGGTAACCTCTCATCCTATGGTCCATTTGTTAACTGTGTGTTGTCATGGAGGATCAGCAGTCTGCAAGGACAGGAAAGAGGAGGGGGAGAGAGGAGTATGAATGGAGAGCACAAACATGCATACATAATGAGACCCATTCACAAAAATGCATACAGGAGGGGGAGGGGGGTGTCTAGTCAAGAAAAGCTGTGGCCAATTAGCCATGGATTTCTACCAATAGGGCAGAATACACACAGAGGCCAGGTCACAAGCCCACAAATCTAGATCTATACATCCAGATGAAGTTTGGAGAACACGAAGCGCAAAGTTCCTGACTTTCTAGAAAAGCTACCATTTCATAAACACATGCACAATCCAGACTGGTTTATGGTCATCGCCAGCATAACCTGGGCACAAAGTGTTTCTTTTCTAAAAGCTTTTCCAATACATACTCCTCATATGGGCAGTGTTGCCTACGAAGGCATGGGACAAGTAGGCCATAATCTGGGCACTTTGCACTTATTTTTTTTTTTCATAGAAAATCTAGGAATCGATCCCAAGCGTTTATCTTTGCAGATTTTTTTTTATTTTTTAAGAAAAAAAACAAAACTCCTTTTTGGAAGCAATCTTTTTTTGGCCCCACAGATGGAGCGGTCATCGGCCACAGTATACATGAAACTGCTCTGGATCGGTAAGAGCTGGGTCCCCCAGTTTGCCTATACTGGTTTCCACCTGAAACCTGCATCTTCCCTAAACCTCAGTTGTTATTTCCTACTCTGTCCCAGCAGAACATATGGCTGCTGCCCCCACACAACCTTCTCCAGCGCACAGCTCCGATCAGATCAATCCAAGGTCTGGACCCTGCAGCTAAAAGTCCCTGAAAGCCCCCGATCTCCCATTCCTGCAGGAATCTCGGCTCTAAAGCGCCAGATTCCCCTTCACATGGGCTGCCAGGGCGTGTTCCCCGTGATCCTCCTCCTTTACACCCAGTAAAACAACAAGATCGCGAAATAAGTTGCTATGAAGCGATCGGATCCCTCACCTCAATGCTCTAGGAGCTGCAGGAAGGTCTCAGCGGATCGGATTTGCTGTGCAGGAGAGGAATCACCAGAGAGGGGAGGGAATGGAGCCCTGCAGCCCCAGATTTAAAGTGCTGATTTGAAAGGACTTGTTTTTCTCGCAGCTCAGACAGTTGTTTGCCCAGGGGAGGCCGCGATTGGTGAGTTTCCTCTTTCATGGTCTCACATTTCCCCTTCTCCTCTTTTGTTTCATTGAGTTTTTTGTGAATGAAAGCCAGCCTGAGACGCCAGAGCCAATCAGAGCGCAGGCCGCCAGCCCCGCCCAGCCAATGGAGGGGCGGGAAAGGCCAGCCAATCAGGGGCGGAGCTGGTCAGCGTTCCATTCAGAAGTCTGGCACTCATTCATAAAGTGGAGAACAGAGCGGACTTCATTCATGGAGGGAGGAGGGGCGGCAGCAGGGCAGGGAGCGGGACTCACAGGAGTCTCTGGGGCTCAGCACGGAAAGCCTCCGAACATGTGGCGGAGCCCAGCCATGTACATGGGAGTCAGACACTTCGCCGCACTGGTCCTGTACACAGGCTGCTCATAAAGCAAGACTTTGTGGCCGTATTTCTGGTGCCTTTGGCAGTGAGAAGGAAAAAAAACCCTCCGCAACCAGATGTTTGTAGGAATCAACAGGGAAAAGTTAGGGCTTGTGCACATTGAGTATCTGCAGAAGATTTTTTAAATGCGTTTGTAGGGTGTGTGCACACGGTGCGAATTCTGCTGCGGATCCGCATCGGTTTTGACCCTGCAGTAGCATAACAAGAGGAATAGCTAGGGTTTGAGAGAGAGAACAGAGAGAGAGAACAGAGAGAGAGAACAGAGAGAGAGAACAAAGAGAGAGAACAAAGAGAGAGAACAGAACAGAGAGAGAGAGCAAACAAATGCCTTCATAGTCACCCCTGAAACGAGAGCAAACATAAATGCCTTCATAGTCACCCCTGAAACCCACCTGTCAGACCACAACCAGACACTGCTGTACATGAGATCCACGGACAAACAACCCATAGAAAAGCCACACCTGACCAGTCTACAAGTGGCCCAAACAGTTATCCACTGAATACACCAACATGACTAACAGAACCGAGATCCAAGAGCTACTTGTAAATTTCAACACAAGTAGTTACGCATCAAACCAGCAAGGGGTCAACGGGGCAGTGAATTACTTTAACAACATCCTATACACCATGGCAGAGCTAGCAGGCATCAGAAGAACCAACCCCAAGAAACCAACAAATAAACAAGGCCAAAAATGGTTTGACAAAGAATGTAAGTCACTACGCAACTCCCTAAGGGTAGCCTCAAATCAAAAGCACAGAGATCCAAAACAACAGGGACCTAAGAGCGGCCCATGACATCCTACAGAGGCAATACAAACGCACTCTCAGGCAGAAAAAACAGAGGCATATCTGCCAAGAACTACAGAAGCTTGAGGACTCCCTCCAGGACAACTCATTCTGGGAGACCTGGAATCATATCGGCACAAAGCCCAAGCAGAGCACCCTCCACATCCAAAATGGCAACATCTGGCACTGCTACTTCAAAGGCCTCTACAAGAACATACCAGAAGAAGACCTAACCCCAGAACAGAAACACCTAACCACTAAACTCAGAGACCTGGAGGAGACAATCAAAGACTTCCAAAATCCTCTGGACATACCAGTGTGCTGGAAATAAAAGACAGTATCAAATTTATGAAATGCAAGAAGGCCGCGGGCAGTGACGGCATCCTGCCAGAGATGATCAAATTCAGTTCCCCAGATATACATGCAGCACTGGCAAAACTATTCACCCACATCCTGAGTGCTGGCTACTTCCCAAAAAGCTGGAATCAAGGTCTCATAACGCCCATCTACAAGAATGGAGACAGATATGATCCAGCAAACTACAGAGGAATGTGTTAACAGCATTCTGGGAAAACTATTTAACTGCATTATTAACAAAAGGATCATCACCTTCCTCACCCAGCGGGACACCCTCAGCAGAAGCCAAGCTGGGTTCATGCCAAACCATCGCACCACGGATCACATCTACACCCTGCAAAGCCTCATCAAGACCCACATCCATAGAAAAAAACAGGGGAAAATATTTGCATGTTTTGTGGACTTCAAGAAGGCCTTTGACTCAGTGTGGCACCCAGGTCTGTTCCTGAAACTCCTGGAGAGCGGAATAGGTGGCAGAACCTACGACGTCATCAAGAGCTCATACACTGAGAATCGGTGCAGCGTGAAGGTGAATGGAAAGAGGACGGCCTTCTTCCGGCAGTGCCGTGGGGTAAGACAGGGCTGCAGCCTGAGCCCAACTCTATTTAACATCTACATAAATGGACTGGCAGCGGCCCTGGAATCCTCCTCTGCCCCAGGTCTCAGCCTGCACGACCGAGAAGTGAAGATCCTGCTGTATGCAGATGACCTCCTGCTGCTTTCCCCAACCGAGAGAGGCCTCCAAGATAGCTTGGCCGTGCTGGAAACATTCAGCACCACATGGGCGCTGCCCATCAACCAAAAGAAGACCAAAGTCATGGTGTTTCAAAAGAGGAGTTCTAAAGAAACCTCCACTTCCTCCCTCACACTAAATGGTGCCACGCTAGAGAAGACAAGCAGCTATACCTACCTCGGTCTGGAGCTAAGCCAAACCGGGAGCCTCAAGCAAGCAGCAGAGACCCTGAAAGGGAAAGCATGCAGAACCTTCTATATCATCAGAAGACAAATGTACCACCTCAAACCACCGGTGAGAGTCTGGCTCAAGATATTCGACAGCATCATCACACCTATACTGCTATATGGCAGCGAGGTATGGGGACCAGCAACCTATCCAGACCAGAAAAAGTGAGATTCCAGCCCAACCGAAGTCTTCCATCTGGAGTTCTGCAAATATCTCCTCCAGGTACATCGCAGCACCTCAAACATAGCCTGTCGGGCAGAGCTGGGCCGATTCCCCTTATGGCTCACTATACACAAGAGGGCGCTATCACACCAGGCGCATATACAGAACAGCAACCCCAGCTCCTACCATCATAAAGCCCTGCTGAGCCAGAGCCAAGAGCAAGCCAGGAACCTCGGCAGCCAGCTTAACCAAAGTCAGCAACCCACCCTAACTAAAGCCCAAATAAAAGATCTCAGAGAGCTGCAAGATGCAATACATAGAGGGTTGGAAGAGTGAATTGGAGAACTCCCAGAAACTCACCATCTACCGGTCACTGCGGAGGGACTACACACTGGCTCCATACCTGGAAAGGCTATGCCACCCCAAAAACAGGCAGACCCTGAGTATATACAGATTTAGCGCCCACAACCTAGAGGTGGAAACAGGGCGGCACCAACAGACATACAAGCCACGAGAGAACAAACTGTGCCAGCACTGCCAGCAGGGGGCTCTGGAAGATGAGGTGCATTTCCTGCTGCACTGCAACAAATACTCAGCAGTGAGGGACTCCCACTTCCAGAAACTTACCACCCATACCCCAGACTTCCCATCCATGCACAAGGAGAGGAAACTCTGCATCCTACTGGGGGAAGAAGAATCAATGGTGGAGGTCGCTGCCCAATATGTCACCACATGTCATAAGATGAGAGGAACTAAAGACCTCCAAATGGACAATCACTCCCCAAATTTTGCCCCCAACACCCCATCCCCACTACCCTAATCCACTCCCCTGCCACACTTCTTTTCTTGCTTTGGCAACACTAATTGTATTTTGGTCCTGCCAATAAAGCCTATTTGAATGAAGAGAGAGAGAGAGAGAGAGAGAGAGAGAGAGAGAGAAAGAACGAACACAAACACACAGAGAGAGAGAGAGAAAGAACACACAGAGAGAGAGAGAGAAAGAACACACAGAGAGAGAGAGAGAGAGAAAGAACGAGAGAGAGAGAGAGAAAGAACGAGAGAGAGAGAGAGAACACAGAACGAGAACGAGAACGAGAGAGAGAGAGAGAGAGAGAGAGAGAGAGAGAGAGAGAGAAAGAACGAACACACACACACAGAGAGAGAGAAAGAACACACAGAGAGAGAGAAAGAACACACAGAGAGAGAGAAAAGAACACACAGAGAGAGAGAAAGAACACACAGAGAGAGAGAAAGAACACACAGAGAGAGAAAGAACACACAGAGAGAGAGAGAGAAAGAACGAGAGAGAGAGAGAAAGAACGAGAGAGAGAGAGAGAGAGAACACAGAGAGAGAACGAGAACACAGAGAGAGAACGAGAGAGAGAGAGAACGAACACAGAGAGAACGAGAGAGAGAGAGAACGAACACAGAGAGAGAACGAGAGAGAGAGAGAACGAACACAGAGAGAGAACGAGAGAGAGAGAGAACGAACACAGAGAGAGAACGAGAGAGAGAGAGAACGAACACAGAGAGAGAACGAGAGAGAGAGAGAACGAACACAGAGAGAGAACGAACACAGAGAGAGAACGAGAGAACACAGAGAGAGAACGAGAGAACACAGAGAGAGAACGAGAGAACACAGAGAGAGAACGAGAGAACACAGAGAGAGAACGAGAGAACACAGAGAACGAGAGAACACAGAGAGAACGAGAGAACACAGAGAACGAGAGAACACAGAGAACGAGAGAACACAGAGAACGAGAGAACACAGAGAACGAGAGAACACAGAACGAGAACGAGAGAACACAGAGAGAGAACGAGAACGAGAGAGAGAGAGAGAGAGAGAGAGAGAGAAAGAACGAACACACACACACACACAGAGAGAGAGAGAGAAAGAACACACAGAGAGAGAGAAAGAACACACAGAGAGAGAGAAAGAACACACAGAGAGAGAAAGAGAAAGAACGAGAGAGAGAGAGAGAACACAGAGAGAGAACGAGAACGAGAGAGAGAGAGAGAGAGAACGAGAGAGAGAGAACGAACACAGAGAGAGAACGAGAGAGAGAGAACGAACACAGAGAGAGAACGAGAGAGAGAGAACGAACACAGAGAGAGAACGAACACAGAGAGAGAACGAGAGAGAGAGAGAACGAACACAGAGAGAGAACGAGAGAGAGAGAGAACGAACACAGAGAGAGAACGAACACAGAGAGAGAACGAACACAGAGAGAGAACGAGAGAGAGAGAACGAACACAGAGAGAGAACGAGAGAGAGAGAGAACGAACACAGAGAGAGAACGAGAGAGAGAACAAGAACACAGAGAGAGAACGAGAGAGAGAACAAGAACACAGAGAGAACGAGAGAACACAGAGAGAGAACGAGAGAACACAGAACGAGAGAACACAGAGAGAGAACGAGAGAACACAGAGAACGAGAGAGAGAGAACACAGAGAACGAGAGAGAGAGAACACAGAGAACGAGAGAGAGAGAACACAGAGAGAACGAGAGAGAGAACACAGAACGAGAGAGAGAGAACACAGAGAGAACGAGAGAGAGAGAGAGAAAGAACACAGAGAGAACGAGAGAGAGAGAGAGAAAGAACACAGAGAGAACGAGAGAGAGAGAGAGAGAGAGAGAGAGAGAAAGAACACAGAGAGAACGAGAGAGAGAGAGAGAGAGAGAAAGAACACAGAGAGAACGAGAGAGAGAGAGAGAGAGAGAAAGAACACAGAACGAGAGAGAGAGAGAGAGAGAAAGAACACAGAACGAGAGAGAGAGAGAGAGAGAGAGAGAGAGAGAGAGAAAGAACACAGAGAGAACGAGAGAGAGAGAGAGAGAAAGAACACAGAACGAGAGAGAGAGAGAGAGAACGAGAGAGAGAGAGAGAGAGAGAGAGAGAGAGAGAGAGAGAGAAAGCACACACAGAGAGAGAAAGCACACACAGAGAGAGAAAGCACACACAGAGAGAGAAAGCACACACAGAGAGAGAAAGCACACACAGAGAGAGAAAGAGAGAAAACACACACACAGAGAGAGAGAGAAAGAACACAGAGAGAGAGAAAGAACACAGAGAGAGAGAAAGAACACAGAGAGAGAGAGAAAGAACACAGAGAGAGAGAAAGAACACAGAGAGAGAGAAAGAACACAGAGAGAGAGAAAGAACACAGAGAGAGAGAGAAAGAACACAGAGAGAGAGAGAAAGAACACAGAGAGAGAGAGAAAGAACACAGAGAGAGAGAGAAAGAACACAGAGAGAGAGAGAAAGAACACAGAGAGAGAGAGAAAGAACACAGAGAGAGAGAGAAAGAACACAGAGAGAGAGAGAAAGAACACAGAGAGAGAGAGAAAGAACACAGAGAGAGAGAAAGAGAGAAAGAAAGAACACACAGAGAGAGAGAACGAGAGAGAGAGAGAGAAAGAGAGAGAACGAGAGAGAGAGAGAACGAGAGAGAGAGAGAACGAACACAGAGAGAGAACGAGAGAGAGAGAGAACGAACACAGAGAGAGAACGAACACAGAGAGAGAACGAACACAGAGAGAGAACGAGAGAGAGAGAACGAACACAGAGAGAGAACGAGAGAGAGAGAGAACGAACACAGAGAGAGAACGAGAGAGAGAACAAGAACGAGAACAAGAACACAGAGAGAACGAGAGAACACAGAGAGAGAACGAGAGAACACAGAGAGAGAACGAGAGAACACAGAGAACGAGAGAGAGAACACAGAGAACGAGAGAGAGAGAACACAGAGAGAACGAGAGAGAGAACACAGAGAACGAGAGAGAGAGAACACAGAGAGAACGAGAGAGAGAGAGAGAGAGAGAGAAAGAACACAGAGAGAACGAGAGAGAGAGAGAGAGAACACAGAGAGAACGAGAGAGAGAGAAAGAACACAGAGAGAACGAGAGAGAGAGAGAGAGAGAGAGAGAGAGAGAGAAAGAACACAGAGAGAACGAGAGAGAGAGAGAGAGAGAGAGAGAGAGAAAGAACACAGAACGAGAGAGAGAGAGAGAGAGAGAAAGAACACAGAACGAGAGAGAGAGAGAGAGAGAGAGAGAGAGAGAGAGAGAGAGAGAGAGAAAGAACACAGAGAGAACGAGAGAGAGAGAGAGAGAGAGAGAAAGAACACAGAACGAGAGAGAGAGAGAGAGAACGAGAGAGAGAGAGAGAGAGAGAGAGAGAGAGAGAGAAAGAACACACAGAGAGAGAAAGCACACACAGAGAGAGAAAGCACACACAGAGAGAGAAAGAGAGAAAACACACACACAGAGAAAGAACACACAGAGAGAGAGAGAAAGAACACAGAGAGAGAGAAAGAACACAGAGAGAGAGAAAGAACACAGAGAGAG
Organism: Dendrobates tinctorius; assembly: GCF_039654945.1. Lineage (NCBI taxonomy): Eukaryota > Metazoa > Chordata > Amphibia > Anura > Dendrobatidae > Dendrobates > Dendrobates tinctorius. Next base: position 3,928 of record NW_027362316.1, on the reverse strand, counting down.
AGAGAAAGAACACAGAGAGAGAGAGAAAGAACACAGAGAGAGAGAGAAAGAACACAGAGAGAGAGAGAAAGAACACAGAGAGAGAAAGAGAGAAAGAAAGAACACACAGAGAGAGAGAACGAGAGAGAGAGAGAGAAAGAGAGAGAACGAGAGAGAGAGAGAACGAGAGAGAGAGAGAACGAACACAGAGAGAGAACGAGAGAGAGAGAGAACGAACACAGAGAGAGAACGAACACAGAGAGAGAACGAACACAGAGAGAGAACGAACACAGAGAGAGAACGAGAGAGAGAGAACGAACACAGAGAGAGAACGAGAGAGAGAGAGAACGAACACAGAGAGAGAACGAGAGAGAGAACAAGAACACAGAGAGAACGAGAGAACACAGAGAGAGAACGAGAGAACACAGAACGAGAGAACACAGAGAGAGAACGAGAGAACACAGAGAACGAGAGAGAGAACACAGAGAACGAGAGAGAGAACACAGAGAACGAGAGAGAGAGAACACAGAGAGAACGAGAGAGAGAACACAGAGAACGAGAGAGAGAGAACACAGAGAGAACGAGAGAGAGAGAGAGAGAGAGAGAAAGAACACAGAGAGAACGAGAGAGAGAGAGAGAAAGAACACAGAGAGAACGAGAGAGAGAGAGAGAAAGAACACAGAGAGAACGAGAGAGAGAGAGAGAAAGAACACAGAGAGAACGAGAGAGAGAAAGAACACAGAGAGAACGAGAGAGAGAGAGAGAAAGAACACAGAGAGAACGAGAGAGAGAGAGAGAGAGAGAGAAAGAACACAGAACGAGAGAGAGAGAGAGAGAGAGAGAGAGAGAGAGAGAGAGAGAGAGAGAGAGAGAGAGAGAAAGAACACAGAGAGAACGAGAGAGAGAGAGAGAGAGAGAGAAAGAACACAGAACGAGAGAGAGAGAGAGAGAACGAGAGAGAGAGAGAGAGAGAAAGCACACACAGAGAGAGAAAGCACACACAGAGAGAGAAAGCACACACAGAGAGAGAAAGAGAGAAAACACACACACAGAGAAAGAACACACAGAGAGAGAGAGAAAGAACACAGAGAGAGAGAAAGAACACAGAGAGAGAAAGAACACAGAGAGAGAGAGAAAGAACACAGAGAGAGAGAGAAAGAACACAGAGAGAGAGAAAGAACACAGAGAGAGAGAGAAAGAACACAGAGAGAGAGAGAAAGAACACAGAGAGAGAGAGAAAGAACACAGAGAGAGAGAAAGAGAGAAAGAAAGAACACACAGAGAGAGAGAACGAGAGAGAGAGAGAGAAAGAGAGAGAACGAGAGAACACAGAGAGAGAACGAGAGAACACAGAGAGAGAAAGAGAGAACGAGAGAGAGAGAGAGAACACAGAGAGAGAGAGAGAGAGAGAGAGAGAGAGAGAGAGAGAGAGAGAAAGAACACAGAGAG
>NW_027362315.1:0-46518 GCF_039654945.1 Dendrobates tinctorius | reverse complement strand
GAAATTCCAGAATTCCTACCTGCAAGGACAGAGCACTTGTCCCCAAACTTGTGACTCTTGTGCAGGAGCCACATAGGTGGTGTAAAATCTGGGCACTTAATGTGCAGCTTCAGGCGGCAAATGCTTTATGAAGTATTAAAGGGGTTGTCTAGAATTCCACACAAATGGTGGCTTTCTGTTTGGAGGGGCAGGGGAGCCACTGTCTGGAGACCTCCTACTAATCCTGCCTCGTCAGCAGTTTTGTCTTCATAACTACCTTTTCTCCTTATACATGGGATTAGGCATTTAAAGGGGGTTTTCACACAAAGTTCATTTTTAATCAATAGACCTTGTAATCTTTATCCTCATCAGCCACAATTGGATGTATTTTAAATAAAATGTTCCTGTGCTGAGATAATCTTATAAATGTGCTCCTGCTGTGTAATGGCCGTGTCTGACCATACAGGAACATGGTGTGATCATACCACAGCTCCTGGGCAGGGGAGGGAGTATACAGACATTACTGCATGGGATCACAGCTGATTTCTTTTTGTGAGATGAAGCATTTCCCTATGTTCTTAATGAGCAGTGATCCCCTGCTGTAATAGTTCTTTATCTGTAAACTCTTTGGCTTCTTCCCCTGCCCAGGAGCTGTGGTATGATCAGACTTTGTTCCTGTACAGTCAAGACACGGCCATTACACAGCAGGGGCACATGTATAAATAAAATGCTCCTGTGCTGAGAAAATCTTAAACACATCCAATAGTGGCTGATATTATTATATTTATTACTACAAGATCTATTAACTTATTTTGTGGGGGGGGGGGAAACCCCTTAAGCACATGCATGCGTACCTGTCACAGAACGTGCTGAGATGTCTAGAGGAGGGGTGGGGGGTGAGGTAAGCTTGTTTTGGTCTATGTAATGGGCCCAAATCTAATGTTTAATATCAGGGATAATGGTAATAAAATATTAGTACTTTTCTATAAGTTTTTTTTTTTTTTTTTTTTTTTTTTTTTTTTTTTTTTTTTTTTTTTTTATCCCCCCTTTCTATCGTACTCCCCCCCCCCCCCCCCCCCCCCCCCACTCGATCTTTTGTTTTTTAAATTGGCAAGTGTCGTAACAAAGTGGTGTTGGAAGGAAGGACATGGCTCCATCACAGAACTTTGTTAGATCTTAAACAAACACAAGATGGTTCTCAGGAGTTTGTTGATTAAGTTACAATGATTACTCTGTGCTCAGCACTTGGCACCAGTAGAGTTGGAAATTGCAGCAGATTTGATTTCAGGGGACACAGTGATAATCTTGTTAGTCAGAAATTAAGTATGCTTCAAAGAATTACTTGGAAATCCTTAAAAGTGCAAGGAGATCTGAAAACTACCTGTTTTTCTTGGCCTAAACAGGTTTTATTGAATGTTCGGATGACCAGGCCAAGTCTTTAAAGGGTCTGGAATAAGAAAATAAAGTGGAGGATTGTCTGTTGTATACACACTGTAGTGAGCACTACAGATTCCTGGCCTGTCTGTAAAATTAGAAAGGGTTGAATTTGCTTTAATTGGCATAGCTTATTATACATTTCTTTACTATTAATCTCTTTCTGGAGAGGGGAAAATAATGCTTTTGAGATAGATGGCATTTTTGTTGCATTGCTATGGTTCATGACTTCTCACCGATGCGTCTTGACTTTCGTACGCACGCCATGGTCCACCCGAGCTGACGGTCTGATTCCTATCTTGCTGTTAGAATTCCTAGTTTTGTTCAATTTTTGCAATGTACCGAGTGGTAACATATTAATACACGTTTTGGGCCACTACCGCATGCCTCCTGACTTCACAGGGATGATATTCTATTGAATATTATCAATCGTTATCTCCTGAAGGTGGTGTGTGTGGAGTGGGTGTTTTTTTTTTTTTTTTTTTTTTTTTTTTTTTTTCCCCCTTATTCATTCTGAAGTATTTTTCAATAAAGTTATATAACCCAATGTGCATCAGATTGCAGTGGTATCCTGAAAGGACATTTGACAAACATCGGATTACACCTGAAACATATTAATATGTAACTATAAATTTAGAATACTACACTCATCTGATTGTTGGGACCATAAACAGCTTATCGAAATGAAAGCCTCAGTGATTTGTGAGGTTAGAAATGGCCTTCCACTCATTGGTTCACTTGTATGAGGAATCTCGTGTGTTTGGAGACCTGGGACCCATCAGGGTTCATAACGTAAAATGAGGAAGTCGAAGCATTGGGAGATAAGTGCGTCAGAGGGGATTCGCACCACTTCTCCCAAATTCTACTATGTTTTTGGGACCTCATCCATTCCTATATGGTATTATACTATTGTCTTTTTCCATTGACCGTAGATGTCCTTCCTTCCCTGTCCACCTTTTTAATGCTATTGCTTTTCTGGTAAGGAACAGTCTCACAGAAGACCTCTATCATGTGACCAAATCTCTTCACACACAATTTGTACCCCAATTATCGGTAATGTAAAGACCACTTTGCCCCCTTTACTGCCTCACTACTGCACAGTTCCAAATAAGATCCTGAAGATGTATTTGATTACTCGGGGGTTGTATGGCATGGTTGGTCTACATGCTTGTCTCATCCTTGCATGTGAAAACCCAACTGGTGACGTTTAAACTCAGTCTCCCTGTACGCTATAATATTTGTGTAAATTTAGCCCTTAACTGTTCTATATAGCAGGTGGCATAAAATATATATTACCGTATATGTTTTGTTCGGTCTTCTTAATCCATTTTAATTCCTGAAGGTCTTTATCCACGACCCTTCTGAATGTGAATCTGTTGTTAAGCTGTCCACATCTGACCAGTAGAGGTTTCTCCAGCTCCGTACTATAGATAAGGGAAGAATCTGCCTGTACAGGCCACACATTTTCCTCTTTTCATTGTGATGTACTGTGACATGCTTGAGCTTGTTCCCTGCCAGGAAATTGGTTTAACTGGAGCATTGGCGAATGCTGTCTGGCATTGTCACTTTACATGCTATTGTTACTTAGATGGCAGATGGTAAAAGCATTGATGGCTGTTGTGTAGCTAATCTGCATTTGGCTGCCTGCAGTGTCTAAGATAACAAATGCAGCTAACTGTGGCTCTCTCCTCTTATAGACCACAAAGGCATTCCTTCCCAAAATGATGGAGATGAATCATGGACACATTGTTACAGTCGCCAGCTCTCTAGGTCTGTTCAGCACCGCAGGGGTAGAGGTACGTTCTATTTTATTACTGTCCTCTCGGGGATTATCTTGTCAAACTATTAAATAATGGCTGACCCAGCAATCACCAGGGGTTTCAGAAGGACACCCCTGTCTTGCCCATACTGCTGGGTTAGACATGTTTAGCATACGGGAACTAACTATTACAGTACATGGCCAGTTAGCCCACCATAGTAGTAACTAATAAACTATGTTCTGAAGCACTTCACAATTAAAGACATTACCATGTAACATAGTTCTACAGTTACAGGAGAAGTGAGGGTCCTGCTTACAATATAAGGCGATGGAGGTACACAGAGTGGCAGCAAGGGGCCCCCACAATCCCTCCTAGAGACAACTCTAGCTTACATTTAGGCTTTAAAACCTGTAAGTGGTCATACAACTGGTGGCTGAAATCATGGTTCTCTAAATTTATTTATTTTTTTACAGGATTATTGTGCAAGTAAGTTTGGCGCTGTGGGTTTCCATGAGTCTCTCAGCCACGAACTAAAGGCTGCAGACAAAGATGGGATTAAAGCGACTCTGGTCTGTCCCTATCTTGTGGACACGGGCATGTTCCGGGGTTGCAGAATCAGGTTAGTCCTCATTAGTCTGCCTTCTCTGAGCCAGAACCTACCGGGCAGACAACGGCTCTGGCCAGGTGCTCCTCATTATTTGCTGGTGGTTAGGCAGACGCGGGGCTGGAATGTGTAAATAAAACTCACTGGAACATTAATCTTTCAGAAAAGAAATTGAGCCCTTCCTCCCGCCCTTGAAACCAGATTACTGTGTGAAGCAGGCCATGAGAGCCATTCTTACAGACCAGCCGATGATCTGTACACCTCGACTAATGTACATCGTGACCTGCATGAAAAGGTAACTGTCCTGAATACCCCCCCACCAACAAGTAACAGAAAGCAATGTGTTCATTAAAGGGAACCTGTCAGCTGTTCTGGCCACTCTAAGATACGGCCACTGCCTTTCAGGGCTTTATGTACAGCATTCTATAATACTCGAGATAAGCCCTCAATCCGACCTGCAAGAGAAGAAAAATAAGTTTTATTATACTCACCCAGGGGGCGGTCCGGTCCGATGGGTGTCGCAGGCCTGGCACCTCACATCTTCTTGCAACGCTTCCCTCCTGTTTGCTTCATACCTCCCCGGCATCGTGCTCCTGCGCTGGCGTACTTCTCTGCCCTCTTGAGGGCAGAGCAGGTTTGTGTAGTGTGCTGGGCCTCTGACCTTTCCCGGTGCCTGCGCCATGCAGTACTTTTGCTCTGCCCTTAACAGGGCAGAGAGGGAAGGATGCCTGTGTAGGAGAGTGATACCGGGGAGCTTGTAAAAACAAGCAGGAGGGTGGTGTTGCAAGAAGATGGGAGGACCTGGACCTGTGACACCCTTCAGCCCAGAAAGAATGCTGTAGATAAGCCCTGAAAGGCAGTGGCCGCATCTTATATAGATGAGCATCCTCACTCAAGAAGTAGCCCTGATCTATGCTGCACCACTTCCCCTAATGTTGAGTGTGGGGGTTTTTTGTTTTTTTGTTTTTTTTTTTTTAAACTATATTGTAATGATCATGTAGACTGGGTCTTCCAAGACCCAAACTTGGATCAGACTGATCAAGACTTGTGCCAGATTGTCTCTAGTTATGTTTTCACAACAACCAGTACTGGGCCAAAGTGTGTATTCCACCCCCACCCCTTTCCCCAGAACAGTTCATAAATTAACAGAATATAAATAACTACAGTCAAAAGCATAAGACCATCTTTTTAGGGGCTTTAATTGTTCTAGCTGCAGAATGAGACTCTGCCAGTTGAGATGACGTTTGTGGGCTATAAACCAACCAAGAAGAGCACCATAAGAGTTACTGTCAGAACCAAGAACCAGCCCACTGACTTGTTCACAATAACCCATTCAGCAATGTGAAGTAAAGCTAAAGTTTCACTAGAGCAATTTTTAATTTATAAGCCCCACTGGATAAAAAGAAAAAGGGGCCTATAAAAAAAAAAAATGTGCATATGCTTCAGATTCCCCAGTAACAGTAGGCTCGTAGGGCTGATCATAACAAGGATGTTCCTGGCTCATCTTCTGATCAGAGCATTGGGTAATAAACATGCTACTTATGGATGAGCCTCTTTCCATGGACACCCATTATACTGTTCCATTCACTCAGCCATGCTTGTGCATTAATTCCTGCTATCTTCTCTTTGCAGCATTCTGCCGTTTGAAGCCGTGGTCTGTATGTACCGGTTCTTGGGCGCAGACAAGTGCATGTACCCCTTTATTGCTCAAAGGAAACAAGCCACGAATAACAATGAAGCTAAAAATGGGATTTAGTTTTTCCCACTGGTGATTTGACTGAACCTATTGTTGAGCAGCCAGCACGTTTGAAGACTGAATTGGAAACGGCACTTGTGCATCTCTATTGTAGTTTTTCTCTTTTTATTGGGGGGGTGTTCCACCATACTCGGCAGCATGTGGTGAACGCTTTTTAAAAACAGATTGGTAGGTGACTTACTGTAAATGTGACCAACTGAACACGGATGGAAGGCTTAGATGTAGCAATAAAGTTCTGTAGCATTCTCTACAACAGTAGACCAAGGCAAAGCAGTTTTGATAAATGCACTGTTACCCTGTCGTATGTACGAGAAGGAGACAATAATTAAAGGCCAAGGAATCGTTAATCTACCGATTAGAAGCTATTCACATGCGAACTCTCAACTTGCCAGAGAAGCAAAGATGTGTGCAAATTAGACCTGGTGTCAGTGGTATTCTGATCCTCCGTACTCAGCCGCGGCATCTCTAGATGAGCTAATAATGGAGTATGCAGCCATTTAAACCCCTTGAGTCTTATCACGTTATTGTTCACACTTTATGTAAGGGCCATGGATTTCATTCCAATGTAGGATCTTAGCACATATTTCATTATCTGTATGAATGTGTTTGGTTTCCACCCACCCATCCGAGAAAAAGGGGTATGTGTGTTTAAGTATTCATCAGTCTGGTTCTAACTTGTTCCCCTTCAATGGGTAAAATGGCAAGGTGCTTATTACACTGCACATACATGTGAAAGCCATGTTTCTGCTTGCATTGGCTACCACCATTGTTGGAATGCTGCCAATTCTAGATTTCCCCATTTTATATTTTTGGAAGAAGTGCCAATACTACTTATATGATGTCCCATAAAGTGTGTGATTCTCCTCCCAGACTGGATCTTCATCAAAGGCCTTTTGCTGTGCCAGTAGGCCACGTGTGTATACCGCTTATAAAGACCTTGTGTAAACTCTGCTCTTATACATGTATAAGACTGCAGGATCAGTGTACACAAGACAATATTTTTAACAGGCTCTGGTTGAATCACTTTTCTCTTTTATATGAATCTGAAAGATTGCAAAAGTGTACATACCCTTAATGGCCTATTTCAGTAAAGGCAACGGTTCAGATACTTGATCCAGTATTCTTGGACTTCCTGCCAATTTCCAAGGAAAATTGTATCTGCTGAAAATAAATGTCTTATATGAGCACATGTAATGGCAACTACATTCTTCTGCCCGTTGCTTCAGTGCTTACCATGGCTGCCTGCCCTACATGCTGAATTTTGCAGCCTTTCTATAAGGCAGTGTTCCCCAACTCTGGTCCTCAAGAGCCACCAACAGGTCATGTATTCAGGATTTCCTCAATATTGCACAGGTGTTTGAATTCTTGCCTGTCCAGGTGATACAATTATCACCTGTGCAATACTAAGGAATCCTGAAAACATGACCTGTTGGTGGCTCTTGAGGACCGGAGTTGGGAACACTGCTCTAAGGGTTGATACAGAAGTCTGAGCATGGGCTGGCCGCGGAGTCCTGACCTGAGCGTGACTTGCTTTTGTGAGGCTGTCGCGCTTGGGTCAGGAGACCCCCCCCCCCCCCCCCCCCCGCAGCCAGTCTGTGCATTGCAATCCATGGTTGGGCATCTGCATGAGCCTTAAGGATGGTGGATGGTAACCTGCTTCTGGACCACATCGGTTAAAAGTACAGATGGCGATTCTGCTCGTTACTTGTACATGTGAAATGCATAGAGGTGTAAAGATTTTCTTTTTTCTTGTGGTCTACAAAATAAAACCACTTTTTTTTTTTTTGTTTGTATAGAGATCCTTTTACAGTTGTGCCTTGAAGGACGTAAAATCTAGTTAGAGCATTGTATAGCGAATTTCTACCTCTGTATCTAAATATATTCAATTGTCTTGTAAATTACTATCAAACATCTGTGATTTACATTTTTTATTATCATTGACGTCTTAAATATTGACCAGTGTCTGGTTTTATTAAAGCAAATTATCTTACTGGAGGAACTGGTGTGTCAAGAACAAGTTAAAAGTGGCTGTCTATTGGAAGAAGTGGCTTTATCTCAGAAAGACCTTTTATGTCCCATCAATGGGGACCTTCCATCAGTATGGCTTCTGAGCGAAAACCTGGTGCTGCGTCTAGGAATTGGGAGCACCAGCACTTGGACCTTTTGGGCTCTCCTGAACTTGACCCTCTGGAATGTATGTGTACACAGTGTCCTTAATACGTCGGCAAAAGTGCCTTCATTTATCAATTTAAAACTGCTTCAGAAAAAAGCCATTTTGGTGGTGGCTCTGCTGTATGCTTTCAAGCATATAGAGAGGGTGGCTTCCAAAATAAGCCACCCAAAAAATGAACATGACTTTTTTTTAACATCTTCAGGGTTTTTGAAACCGGAAACTGTTAAAAGAAGTGACTAAGACCGAACGCATGTTCATTTTTTGCAGCCCTTTTTTGAGCGCAATCTGCCTGAAAAGACTATTGTGTGCACATACCCTAAAGGGGGTTAAAAGGGTATTCTCATTGCTGGCATTTATAGCCATAAGGGCATGCTCACACTGTCATATATGCTCTCTGGCTAGGGAAGGGGGCTGACTATGCTATTGACTCTGTGCCAGAATTTAATCTGATAGAATCACATCTCGGGTGTGGAGAAGACCGAGAACCTAATTTCTCCATGGTCTCTGTGCGCTTACATTACTGTACTCCGATGATGTCAGAGTGCAGTGTGATATTTCACTCTCACCAATAAGCTAAGGGTACCGTCACATTTAGCGATGCACCTGCGATCCCGACAACGATACGACCCGGTCAGGATTGCTAAATGGTCGCTAGTGAGCAGACAAATAGGCAGATCTCACCAGCGATGCATCAGCGGTCGTTACATACCTGTCAGACGAGGCGATGAAGACGTCCTCCCCGCCCGTGTCCACGCGTCGCTCGTCGGCGCCAGCAGAAAGCCGAGCAGGAAGCGGCCGACGAGAAACGGCCCAGGACGTTCTCGCGCGATCAACGCTAGCCAGCGGGGGAGCCAGTCGGAGGTAAGTATCACACACAGCGATATCGCTAGCAATATCGCTGCTGCGTCACAAAATCTGTGACGCTTAAGCGAGATCGCTAGCGATCTCGCTTAGTGTGACGGGGCCTTTATATGGGTGCATGTGAGCTGAGTCTCCCCATGCTGAAATTGTTTAATCTTGCTGAATCGGCATGAGAAAAGTAGCAGATCTGAGCCGCACCATAGAATAACACTGGTCCGATTGCACCAGAGAGAACTCAGCCATGTTACAAATTCATGTGTGCGAGCCCCAAATTTTGGCTGTATAGCCAAATTTCCCTTCCTAAATCTGTGAGATGCTTCCTTGTTACCAATAAAGTAGGGCCTACTGCTATCGGACATTTACGGCATACCCTTACAATGTGGGGGGGAGGTCGCATATGCAGACCTTCATGTATTAGCCACAGTCCATAGTGACTGCAAAATGTATCTCCTACTACATTATTCTGAAGGTTCTTGTTTTCCTTGGGGATTGTGCAGTGCTTTATTTTGCCTATGTTGGTGCTGAAGTGAAATAGATTATTGAGATTCAACCAAAACAAAGATATATTGTGCAGAACAAACAATCTTTTTATGTCTAGTTAGATTAGAAATAACAATTTATCTGCCACTTTTGGTCTGGCAGCCATTGATATTACAAATGGGATTGTTGGAGATGCCTGGTGATCGTTTCTGCTCCAATACTGCAAACGGGAATCTATTTCTCACCTACAACATCATGGAGAAGCCATAAGTTCATGGAAACCTATTGGTGTCTCATTTAGAGCCTGTTCTGAACTTCTCTGGTGGCTTTCTACAGATTTCACGTCTTTCCATAATCTTTTCCACCATGGATAGAGCACCTGAAAGAGAACATTTCACAGAAATCTAAAGTTTAGAAACTTTGTGCGATGCAAGTGGCTATTCTGCAGTTTCTTATTGGAATCTGTATCATATGTATCTGTTGCCCGCAGACTATCATTTTTACTGCTTCACTCAAAGGCTAGTTGCACACAGATAGGTGTCCGCCATCTCTTACGACCTCCCGTGGCCAAGTGCTTGTCTGCTCTCGGCTGGAGGAGTGGAGTAAGCTGTTGATGGACACTTCTCGTGGTGGCTTATCATCTCCCGTATAAAAGGATCGTTCAGTTGAAATCTAACCACCCGATACTTATTAATAGGGCTGTGGCGTCAGTAAGCCAAACCTTTGACTCCATGACTCTGACCCCACAGCACTGGTCACTACATGTAGATAAAGTGCAGCACAGATTCATCTCATCTATAACTCCACAGCACTGATCACTACTGAGCATGTAAAGAAAGTGCAGCACAGATTCCTCTCATCTATAACTCCACAGCCATGGTCACTACTGAGCATGTGCATAAAGTGCAGCACAGAGTCACCTCGGCTAAAAGTTCAGATCAGAAACAGGACAGACATTTATAGGACATTTCATAACTTTCCCAAATTCTTATGAAAACATTTACAACAGCACATCCGGCATTGTACTACTGTACCCAATGTATTATATATTTTCGGAGTCTGTCAATTTTATACCAGCTTCACAAAAATGGACACTGACTTCACAGCCCTGCTTATTAACCCAAACATTTCCTAGTCCTAGAATAGTTACCATCCGTACAATAGTCCTGGAATATTTACCATCCGTAGTGTAGTCCTGGAATATTTATCATGTATAAAAGCTAAAACTGCAACACATATGCCAAGCAAAACCTTAAACAGCTGGTCCTGGAACGGTGGATATTCCTCTAACCCTTTGGAAGGAGATACCCTAACCTAATCCAAGTCACCTAAACACAGAGTGACCCAAGGGCAAAAACCAAAACATGCGAAAGAGTCTGTATCGAGAAGCTTGTCATTTGACAGTTCAACCACCTTAATATGGTCGAACTCATGATATCTTGTATTTGTAAGTACTGAGGGGCCAAGGAAGGAGATTGGTTATTCCAGACTAAATGCCATGCGAAAAAGAGTTATACTTGTAGCATGCCATTAAGGCGCCAGTCCAGTCACTTTACAGAACTCACCAGGAGGAAACATAAGTCTGACTGTATCCCCATAGCAAAGTTTCCAGGGGTTGTTTGGTCATAACAAATTGATGACATATGCCTATGATGGCGGTTACTGCAGAACAGCTCCTGAGCGGCCATTGCACATTGAATGAAGCTGTGCTTAACGGGTGCATTCAAATTGTAGACCCAGTGGCCACTGGAACAATAACAGCTGATCGGTGGGGGTGTCTGGTGTCGACCCCTTCACAATGCTCTGGAATGGTCAATACATTTTGACTGGAGACCTGCCTTTGAAAATGAGCCCATTTAGTTGTGGTAACGCTACCAGTACCAATATTCCTTGATCTCCTTTCCATGATATTTGAAACAGATTTGTAAATCTTTGTAGGATCTGTGGTGAGCAAATCTATTCACATGTTCTCATCTCCCATTAAAATAAGAGACCGTGATCCTGATCCGAGAATCCTCTGTGTAGGAGAGTCATCACAGCTGCAAGATCTGACACATTGGTACTGAGATTCTTTCCCTACTAAATATGGGCTTGATCTGCAGGTAAGCAGGGTTCTTCTGATGCCGTGTGGCTGCCGCACTGAAAGCCTGGCAGCTGGGACGTCAATTAAACTTCATTCCTGGCAGCTTCGGGCATTATCATAGAGGAGCAGTCGCCACGACTTCAGTCACCGCTCAGTACCTAGTGAGCAGCGGCGGTAACCACTCCCCGGCACTGATGCACTGCTATTTATTGGAGCGTCTTATTCAAGGCCAGCGACAGAAGCCAAATAGGCCTCTCTTCGCCTTTGACTAAGACCTCTAACTTTATTATATTTTTGGTCGACGGCGTTGTATGAGAGATTTTATCGGTACCATTTTGGTCTCCATCCTCCTTTCTGATCTCTTTTTCTGTTTTTTTTCGGAAGTAAAGTGACCAAAAACAGCGATTCAGATATTTTAATTAGTTTTTGTTTCATTTTGCAATTCACCTTGAGAGAAATAATATATAATAGTCTGGGCAGTTACACAAACATAAGTACATATAAGATATTTTGTGTTTATTCCTTTAGATTTTATTACCGTTCAATGAAAAGTAGTAGCTGAACATTAAATTTATCTATTTTTTTTATTTATTTATTTATTTATTTTTTTATTAGTCCCCCATAGAGGAACCTGTGATCTCTTCTACAATACACTTCAATACTGTAATATTACAGTGAATTATATAATTACTATTCACTTACAGGCAGAGATTTATTGATGCACAACCATGGCAGACCTCAGGACCTTCGGTAGACCCTCGACAGCCATGGAAATAGCTTTGGCCATGGCCATCATTTTAAATACACTGTCACGAATGAAAACCGCACATAAGATTTTTTGATTCTGCAGTTTCAGCAACAGGTTAAAACCCGAAATTCATAAATTTTATCTTTTTTCGACATTAGTTGTCCAATCTGGTATCAAAAGAAATAATAATACCCACCCCTCTCCCCATTAATAAAAAAAACTGCAATAAATGTAATTGCAAACCTGGGCTATCCTCGGAGAAGTGGTGGATAGTTTGGTTTCCGCCTCACACATATATGAAGGTAAAATCATTATTCCACCTGCCCAACCAGGAAAACAAACAAAGGTCGTTTGTTGTTGTATGTTACTTAGTGGCGGTAAGAACATTGTACTTCGTGCAGAGGGGAAATTTTAGATTACTGTTTAGATGGTTTGTTTTTCCCCTCTGATGTGACAAATGAAGTATTGGCTCAGTTTGAAAGGAATCCCTGATCTGTTTTCACAGCAGTATAACTAAACTTTTTTTTTGCAGTTTAAGCAATCTGGGAAACATGTGCTAAAGCTTTAATAAACATAAGATGAAAAAATATACTTTTGTATATTTTATCACCGGCTTTAGCAAGCCATTACAACAAAGCCAAGACGTATTCCTTTGGAGATCCAACAATGTCCCTATGGGAAGGGAAATGGAGCTCCCGTGTCTATCAAAACCAGTAGAGATTCATCTCTGAGAACAGTATCTCCGGCTCTTTATGTCTACAAATTGTGCCCCTGATTTGGATATATCCCATTACACTAAGCTCCAGAGACCTTTGTTTCTGAGGAGCATCATTTGCGCATTTTTTCATCGGAGAGGATAAAAAGGCCTGGGGATTGCTTGAGAAATCCCCTCCTGTAATTGGAAAGATCAAAAGGAGCTAAGAGAGAATATCAGAAAGTCTGTCTGTGTGCATCCCTTCTTCATCTTTCAGGAGAAGACAAAAGCTGGTGTGTGTGATGATGGGATTGCAGACGTTTTCTACTGTGCCGAGTATTGGTAACAATTGATGGCTTCTTCTAAAGCAGCCGCCCATGATACAGCCTATGTGCCAACGCTGAGCGTCGCCTTACAGACAGGTCTATGTGATTCATCCTGCCTCTACATGCCGTTCGGAAACTGCACCGTGCCAAGATAACATTGTAAAGTTGAGTTTCCCCAATCCATAATTCACTGTCTCAATTGCCATGCGTTGAAGGTTGAGTTTTTTTATTTTACTATATTTTTTAGAATGGATTTTTTTTTTTTGGATTGGTGAGACATAATAGTAACTTTCGTCTTATACCTAATAGATGTGCTACACATAAAAAGAAAAAAATAGGGCCTGCACAACTTTAGTATTAAATTAATGTACAGGTGCACAAATAAGCTATGTGGTCATTATACAAATATATACGGTACATACACGGTGTATATACATATAAGCACACTGCGACTTATGAATACACGAACTCCAATATTGCTGCAAACATTAAAAATGTCAGGTACTTAGCACTTTTTGATCAAAAAGCACAAAAGCCATCCAACCATGTCAAGGTGACCCTTCAATATGGATGGTACCTAACTAAAGGTGTGCGGGCCCTATATTTTGTTCTTTGTGTGTAGTACATATTGGGGGTGTAGGACCATCCAGGGCTCAGCACCCTTACCCACCCATCTTTCCCATACAAGGTTTTAATTGCGAGCTACGTCTGCTTTCCTTTTCACTCCCCATTCACATAAGGCTGGTTTGGCACATGGAAAGGTAGGACATACTGTATAATGGTTATGTATCATCCATATTAAAACGTACACCTTGACGACGTTGGATGGCTTTTGCGCACTTTGATAAAACAAAAAAGCTACGTAAGGCTGGTTTCACATTCGCGCTTTTTAAGCGCACGCAAGGCCGGGGGTAGCTCCGCCCCCGAGCCGGCTCTCTGCCCGGCGTGCCCGCCCCTTCCTTGTAGCGCCGCCTCCTAGCGCACAGCGGCGCCTGCGATCGGCGCACCCTATCTTTAGCATAGGGTGCGCAGATCGTGCGCAGGCCGTGCGCTAGTTGCGCTTTGACCTGCGCTGCGCACTTTTGACGGTGCGCCGTGCGTGCCAAAATCCGAAAAGTTTGATTTTGGCGCGCACGGCGCACCGTCAAAAGTGCGCAGCGCATGCGCATGCTAAAGATAGGGTGCGCCGATCGCAGGCGCCGCTGTGCGCTAGGAGGCGGCACTACAAGGAAGGGGCGGGCACGCCGGGCAGAGAGCCGGCTCGGGGGCGGAGCTACCCCCGGCCGTGCGTGCGCTTAAAAAGCGCGAATGTGAAACCAGCCTAATAGTGATGAGCGAGTATACTCATTGCTCGGGTTTTCCCCAGCATGCTCGGGTGATCTCCGAGTATTTGGCGTGTTCGGAGATTTAGTGTTTGTCGACACAGCTGCATGATTTGCGGCTGCTAGCCTGAATACATGTGTGGAATTCCTAACAAACAGGCAATCCCCACATGTATTCAGGCTGTCTAGCAGCCACAAATCATGCAGCTGCGTCGACAAACACTAAATCTCCGAGCACGCCAAATTCTCGGAGGACACCTGAGCATGGTCATGAAAACCCGAGCAACGAGTATACTCGCTCATCACTACTAAGTACCTTACATTTTTAACGTTTACAGCAATATTGAAGTTCATGTATTCATTAGTCTCCGTGTGCTGATTATCGTGTATGTATATTTGTTTATTTATTTTACTAATTTATATAGCACCATTAATTCTACAGCGCTTTACCGACATTATGAATGATACTCGATAGATGTACACAGTGCAGCCTACAAAGTTACTACCATTTTATAAAAATGGAAAATATATACTACCGTATTATAAAAATGCTAAATATATATTTTAATCAATGAATACAATAACATAATAGTACACAAAAAATTGCAGTGAGGTCTGAAATACAAAGGCTACAAAATTAGACTAGCACATAAAGATAGGCACTGCGCCTTAAAAGACCACATGAAATAAGTATCACAATCTAAAAATGCCCATACAAGATAATAGCACTTACGATATACTATTTATATACTTAATTTCAAATATAAGAGATGTGAAAATAGTCTGAACCCAACAATCAAGGGCCAAATTACCCCCATTACTAATGTAATGTTGAAAACAACCTAATTTCTCAGCATCTGTATCCAAAGTTTCCAAAAGATCGCTTACCCATAGTTTAGGTGAGGTGCCATACCTAGGTGTCCTCATCTACACATGTTTTGCATCAAGCTTCCTCAGAGGGTTTATTTGAATTTTCCTTAATTCCTCTTAAATATTGCATTCATGTTTAGTAGACTAGAGGCACTATGTAAGGCTAATTTCACATTTGCGGTTGAATCCGCAGCGTATCTTCCACAACCTCAAATGCAAGAAAAAACGCATGCAAACGCTGCGGTTTTTAGACGCATTAGCTTACGCATGCGGACAAAAAATCCAGTTTTGCATGCTTTTGCATGCGTTTTGCATGCGTTTTGCATGCGTTTGCATTTTTTGTGCGCATGGTGGAAAATTTTACAGGAGTAAAATCTAGATAAACAGACACCACGAATGGGACACCAATGGGCATGTCTTATTGGATATCTTTATATAGACCCTTGAACAGCTGAAAACTTCAGATTTTGCTCCTGTATCCTGATGCGCGATGTTTCTTCGCATGGAGAGCTTTTATTTCAACCTGGATTTGAATATAAAGATGTTTCTTACCTTTGCTTTTGCTTGTGAGCAACAAAGAAACAGAGAAAGACGGAGGTGACTGCGTCAGCGTTTTTGGAGACACCCCATTATTGAAGTCCGGGAGAGCCGTGGCGCCTACCACATCCTATACAGCAAGCTCAATGCCAACCCGGAGAAATTTGCAGAGTATTCCAGGATGTCTCAAGAGACCTTCTGGGATTTGCTTGGTCGTGTCCAAGAAGCCACCTGGAGACAGGACACCCAGCTCCGTAGAGCGATTCCTGCTGAGGAACGTCTCCTGGTCACATTAAGGTACGTAATATTAAAAAAAAATGCCTGTCATAATTATTATTGTTCTGCCTTGTCTTATTTCTTTTTCCTTTATCTGCTTAGCTAAACCCTGTCATATTATAGTTCTTAATTTTTTTCTTTCTCTGTTTGACAGATTCCTGGCTACCGGAGAGCGCTTATCATCGCTCCATTTTCAGTACCGGATAGGAATTTCCACCCTGTCTGGAATAGTTGCGGACTCCTGTCGGGCTTTGTGGAACATTCTTTGGGCTGAATTTATCCCCCTACCTACCGTGGAAATGTGGCTTGAAATTGCTGAAAATTTCTGGTGTGTAATTTACCCAACTGTTTAGGAGCATTCAGATTACCAAACCCACCAGAACTGGATCTGAGTACTTCAACTACAAGAAATATTTTTCTGTAGTGCTCATGGCAATAGCAGATGCGGACTGTCGCTTTATCGCCGTGGACATTGGAGCTTTGGGCCGTGGCAATGACTTCCAGACTTTTAAAAACTCTGATATGGGCCAACTCTTGTATGGAAAAAAATTTGATTTCCCCCTGCCACGACCTCTTCCCAACACTCAAGGCCCGCCCATGCCATTTGTTATGGTCGGGGATGAGGCCTTTCAGATGTTTGAAAACCTACTGAATCCTTACTCCAGTCGGGACTTGAACCACACAAAGGATTTTTAACTACAGACTGACCAGGGCATGAAGAACTGTTGAGTGTACCTTTGGGATTCTTGTCTCCAAATGGCGCATTCTTGGAACCGCCATTAATCTAAAAATGGAGACAGTCGATGAGGTGGTCAAAGCCTGTGTAATTCTGCATAGCTACATAATGGCTAAAGAGCAACCCAACATTGAACTTGATAATAATAATAATCTTTATTTATATAGCGCCTACATAGTCCACAGTGCTTTACAGTTTAAAAATTTCAAAACACAAGTCATAAGTAACATCGTTAACAATACAATAATTAAAGCAAAATAAGACTACCCTGCTTGTGAGCGCTTACAATCTACAATGAGGTGGGGAGATACAAAGTACAGGTGTGTATTTACAATGGTGTATTTACAATGATGGTCCAGCCGTCTTGAGGAAGTGAGGGATGGATGGAGATAGTGAATGGGCTACTCATGCACAGTTACACATAGAATGACTTTGATTAGTGAACGTGATAAGCCGCTCTGAACAAATGTGTTTTGAGGGAACGCCTGAAACTATGCAAATTGTGGATAGTCCTAATTTCTTGGGGTAGAGCATTCCAAAGGATTGGCGCAGCGCGGGAGAAGACTTGGAGTCGGGAGAGGAAGGTAAGGATTAGTGTAGAGGTTAGTCAAAAGTCATTTGCAGAGCGCAGCAGTCGGTTAGGCCGATAGACAGAAATGAGGGAGGAGATGCAGGGGGGTGCTGTACTGTGGAGATCTTTATGGGTGAGAACAAGTACTTTGAATTGGATCCTATAATGAATGGGCAGCCAATGTAAGGACTGGTGAAGAGCGGACGTGTCCGAGTACCGATTAGCCAGATAGATGACTCTGGCTGCTGCACTAAGTATGGACTGGAGAGGGGATAGTCGTGTAACGGGGAGGCCAATTAATAGAGCGTTGCAGTAGTCCAGGCGGGGGTGGATCAATGCAACAGTGAGGGTTTTTGATGTTTCCATGGTGAGAAAGGGGCGGATTCTAGAGATGTTCTTTAGGTGTAAGCGGCAAGAGCGGGCAAGAGATTGTATATGGGATGTGAAGGAGAGATTGATGTCAAACATAACACCCAGACAGCGCGCCTGCTGGCAGGGTGTTATTATGGTGCCGCCCATGGAGAAGGAAATGTCAGATTTAGGGAGGTTAGTAGACAGCAAGAGCATAATTTCAGTTTTTGAGAGATTGAGTTTCAGATAGAGTGCGGACCTGATGTTGGAGACTGCGGACAGACAGTCACTGGCGTTCTGTAGTACAGCGGGGGTAAGGTCGGGGGATGATGTGTATAGTTGTGTGTCATCAGCATAAAGATGGTACTGAAAGCCAAATCTGCTGATGGTCTGTCCAATTGGGGCCTTGTAGAGAGAGAAGAGAAGGGGGCCAAGGACTGAGCCCTGAGGTACCCCGACAGCGAGAGGAAAAGGAGATGACGTGGAGCCAGAGAACAAAACACTGAAGGAGAGGTCAGAAAGATAGGAAGAGAACCAGGAGAGAGCAGTGTCCTTAATGCCCAGTGACTGGAGCCTAGAGAGTAGGAGATGGTCGTCAACCCGTTTCAAACCCATTGCCAGATTACCATCATCACCCTCTGCGGTCAAAAGTTGAAGTTGCCTAAATGAGGGACCAATTTGCTGCCTACTTTGTTTCTGATATAGGACGTGTGGCCTGACAAGATGAAATGGTTTAATAAAATGTTCTGTTGTGTTTGTGTCTGTACCTGTAATGTTAAAATGTTCCTAATGTTTGGTGTAAATAAAAAACCTGTATTGAGACATGTACCGAGTCTCCTATGTCTTTTCTCTCAAATCCACTTACAGCTGCACAAGCCGAAACGACGCATGCGTAATTAAATGCGGCAAAAAGCATACAATCGCATGAACCTGCGTCCACAATCTTAAAGATAGGAAAACACGACGCATGCAGAAGTATGCAGTATAAACTCTGCGGACACAACCGCAAATGTGAAATCAGCCTTATACGGTGCATATGCTCTGGATTCTGCACAGGGAGACCACCTCATTTCTGGCATGTAAGGATCCATATTGAAGAACATTTTTTCTAGATTAGAATCTGGTACAATATACAGAAACAGTTAAAGAATGCGGCAACTTTTTTTTATTGATACATAGTGTTATGTATGGCTGCAATTCATAAACCTATATTCAAGATCTTAGTCTTACAGACCCCATTTGGGGATTCGTACATGAGGCCTTAGAATGTTTTACACCATGTTAAATGTTATCTCCCCTTATCAATACCATGCAGGAGACATAAAATTGGTGCCAATGAGGGAACAATGTTTCCTACATATTCATAATGTTTTATTTTTTAATCCAATACTCTGAGGAGATTAAATAATCTTTTTTAGGAGTCACAGTTCCATTTTCTGTTTAGAATGAATTTCCTGCTTTACCATAGTCATAGAGTGATAATTACAAAATTCTGTCTGCCTGCAGCTGCCTTTAGGGGGAGCTAAGTAATTTATACACATATGATATTTCAGAGTTTTTATTGTAATTTTATAGAAAAGTAGACAAAAGTAAGACAAGGAAATAAACCCTCAATATGTAACAAACGGTACTAGAATAGAACAGAAAATGTAAGAAATAAAGGGAAAAAAAATCACAATATGTATGATATTATATCATTCGGTAGAGAACCATGCATGGATATTTCTGACATTTCTTGAGCTGTGGTTGTTACCTGTTGCTGAGAGATCACTGATATGGAACTGCAAGTGCAACTCTATTGATGCATATGACAGAGGATTATCTTTTACTTTATGCATCAACAGAGCTGCTTTTGCAGACATTTCAGCACTGCACTGTTGTTGAGAACTGCAAGGAGAGTAGAGCTTTACTAGAACCAGATAATGATGTAAAACCACACAAGCAGCTATACTTTCAAGGATGGAAGAAGGTATATTCAGTCAGAGACTGTACAGGAACAGAGGGTGCACAGAAGCATAAAATTCTACACTTAGATTAGCTTGATGATAACTCAGGCTAGAAATAGTCATGAGCACAAAAGAAAGGGGAAGGGGTCTGCAGAACTGAGGAGAAGCAAATTCTGCTAATATAGTGTTAGCAGATAAAAATTGGATGCTCATTCAGCTATGTGGAGTTGGATGCACAAAGAGGCAGATAGACATGAAAAAAAGACACAAAGGTGCAAGGAAGAAATGTTCTGTTGGGCTTAGTCTATATATCAACAAAAAGTATGCATGTACTCTGCTTTGTGAAATATAATGCAATTCTGGGAATAATCCTATAACATGTGCTTAGCCAGAAGATAAGAGGAAAAGATGGCAAATAAAAAAAAATATTTATAAGATTCACAAGCTAAAATGTAACACTGTGGGAGATCATAAAATGCATCCCTTTATGCATTTCACAGATTTTCTGCACATTTATGCCTCGTGAAAAGCTGTAATAAGTCAAAAGCGCAATGAAATTGTTTCGTAAAAAATCAGTTTTCCATTTTTAGCGTCCGTCCATAAACTTAATATGCAAATTGCCTCTTCAGAGGGGAGGAAGGCTTAAACTCTGTAGCGCCACCTGTTGGAAGCAACAATCCTACAAGTCACTGTTGACCCCTTTATCAAGCCTTGAAATGTGACTTAGGACAAAAAGCCAAATCAGAATCTCAATTTGTAAACACAGTGTTTCAGGGTATTGACCCTTTGTCAGTGCAAAGAATGTGAACTGATGAGGCTAGGTGGACTGGGTTCTAAGGGGTAAGGTTTCTCCTCGCGGATAGTGACATACCAGCTCTGGCATGCCAAGGAAACTTATTTGTTGTGCAATGCTCCTCAGGGAAATTTAATATGCAAATTTCCTCTTCAGAGAGGAGAGAACTTGAACTCTATAGCGCCACCTGTGAGAAGCAGCAATCCTACAAATCACTATTAACCCTTTAACAAGCCTTGCAATGTGACTTCGAACAATAGCCAAATCAGAATCTCAATTTGCAGACACGGTGTCCATAAACTTAGCTTTTAATGTAGAAAAATAGGTCTTTAACCCCTTCCCGTCATGCACCGTACTTATAATGTTCTGCGGTAGCTGTGTTCCAGCCAAGAGAAGTATATGCACCGCGCATTGATCACATGGCCTCGCGCTGAGCGACGTGTCAAAACGCACTATGTGAGAGCTGACGCCCTGCAGCAATGCCCGCAATCGGTGCTAGCACCAATCGCGGGCATTTAACCCCTTTGATGTCGCTGTCAATAGTGGCAGCGACATCAATGAGATCATACACAGGGAGGGGACTCCCTTTTTTTGCTTCCATCAGAACAACGCAAAGCGATCACACTATTTTGATGGTCTCCATGGATACCCCTGGCCGCAAGATAGCCGCGGGGTCCTTTAGGGAAGGTGCATTCTCAGGGCCTGCTAAGAGCAGCAGCACTGGGCACCCTAAGTGGTGTGCCGCACATCCGAACACCCCCTCATCCCAGCTTGTGGCCTGCAGCGATGCTTCACTCTTGCCTCCTCCAGCAGTGACCCTGCAGCCACCACCCATGGTAAGCGATAAGACACATGGATTATAAAAAGCACCACCATTTTATTAAAAAGATGGGGGTTTTTTCCTATTTTTCTCCTAAAAATTTGGGGTGCGTCTTATAATCCGGAGCGTCTTATAATCTGCAAATTACAGTAAATGTGGTATCACTGTAATCGTACTGACCCCAAGAGGAAAGTTGCCTTATCAATTTTACCACACACGGGACAGTATAAAAAAACATAAAACAATTCCTGAATTGCTGTATTTTGTTCATTCTACCTCCCAAAAATCAAAATAGAAAGCAATCAAAAAATGTCATGTGTCTGAAAATGGTACCAATAAAAACACCAACTTCTCCCACAAAAAAAGCCATCAGATATCACTGTCGGCCGAAGTATGGAAAAATTATAGCTCTCAAAATATGGGGATGCAAAAACTAGTTTTTGCAATAAAAAGCGTATTTTAGTGTGTGACAGCAGGCAAACATAAAAACCCGATATAAATCTGGTATCACTTTAATTGCACCGACCCAAAGAATAAAGTCTCCATATCACTTATACCGCACGAGGAATGGCGCAAAGAAATAAAGAAAACCAATTCTTCACATGCTGTTGTTTTTTTCATTCATCCTCCCTAAGATCACAGTAAGGCTCTGCTCACATTTATCCTGCGCTCTAAACGGAGAACTTATATCGGGGTTTCAGTGTAAATCTCTAATATATGTGATTCAGACTGACCCCAGCAGAAGATTCCCTATAAAGAGGCAGAAGGAGGCACTGTGGACATCTTCTGACCTGTGATCGGGTGGTGTCGGTCTTTTTAGGTGTGCATAAAAGCACGAGCGAAAACAGTTTTGTGCACTTCTGAAAAGAAGGACAACGCTGAACAGAGGCCAGACGGAGTCCAGAGTAACTCTGCTGCCTCATTATAGTGAATAGATCTCTCTGGTGTTTCCTCTGAATAACGTCACTTGGAGATTTAGATGGAAACCCCAAAGTAAGTACTAGGCGTAGAGCGCCATATAACTGTGATCCCAAATGTTATGTCAAATGTTCCTAACGAAAGCTTCAACTTAATCCATAAAAAAAGCAAGTCCCCACTGAGGTCTGTCATCTGTTAACGGAAATATAGGGACTTCCATGTTTCTAGTAGCACAAAGGCTAAAAAGCAAATTGGCTCCTCGCCCTTCAAAAGAAATACAGCAAATTCTGTGCTCCCAAATCAAAATGCCCCCCTCTCTTCTTAGCCCCAGTGTGCCTAAACCGCATATAGCATCCACATGTTTGGCATTTCTGATGAAAGCCCGCCTAATTTACAGGTGCATGTCTCCAGAGGTATGAGCTGGGCATACAACATACTGATCACTACAATGGCAGTTTGCAATTTTCACTCAGCAACATCCACTACTGCTTGTTTCTGTGGGGTCACTTATGGGGGGTTCTGCTAATCTGGCACCTCAGAGGCTCTACCAATGTGACATGGCACTGTCAAACCAGTCCAGCAAAACCTGAGCTCCAATATGGCGCTTCTTCCCTTCTGAGCTTTGTTCTGTGCCTCAAAAGCAGTGTTCAACCACATATGGGGTATCGTTGTTCTCAGGAGAAATTGCACAACAAATTTGTGGGAAAGATGTGTTTTTTTTTATTTTCACGGCTCAACGTTATAAACTTCTGTGTAGTTCCTGGGGTTTCCAGGTGCTCTATACACACCTAGATAAGTTCCCTGAAGGGTTTAGTTTCCAAAATGGTGTCACTTGTGGGGGGTTTCCACTGTTTAGGCACATCAGGGGCTCTCCAAACACGACATGGCATCCGCTAATTATTCCAGCAAATTTTACATTCCAAAAGTCAAATGGCGCTTGTTCCCTTTTGAGCCATGTCAAGCACCCAAACAGTGGTTTTCCCCCACATATGGGGTATCGGCATGCACAGGAGAAATTGCGCAACAAATTGCATGGTGCAATTTCCCCTATTATCTTTATGAAAATAAAAAAAAATTGCATCTAAAGGAAATTTTTGTCAAAAAAGTAAAAAGTTTATTTTTTTCCTTCCACATGCCGTTAATTCCTGTGAAGGACCTAAAGGGTTAATAAACTTCTTGAATGGATTTTTGAGTACTTTTAGGGGTTTAGTTTTTAGAATTGTGTCACCTTTAGGTATTTTCTGGCATATAGGCTTCCCAAAGTCACTTCAAATGTGATGTTGGCCCTAAAAAATGTTTTTTTTTAAATTTTGTAGTAAAAATGAAAAATTGCTGGTGAATTTTAACCCTTGTAAGTTCCTAACAAAAAAAGTTTAAAAAATTGTGCTGATGTAAAGTAGGCATGAGGAAAATGTTATTTATTACTTATTTTGTGTGACATGAGTCTCTGTTTTAAGGGCATCAAAATTTTCAAAATTCTCTCCAAATTTCTGTTTTTTTCACACATAAACGTAAGCCGTATCAAAGAGTATCAAAGAAATTTTACCACTATCATGAAGTACAATATGTCACAAAAAAAATCTCAGAATCATAAAGTGATATTGGTCAGAACTGAAAAAATTGGCTTGGTCAGGAAGGTGGAAACAGGTTTCAGGGTTACGGGGTTAAAGACTTTGGATCAGCTATTAGGCTTGCTATGTGGGTCACTTGTTTTAGTCTATACCATAGTCCTCTCTGCAGTCGATGATTGTCCTTGTATAGAGAGATCGAATGAGTACAGGAACCTATACACTACAGTAGAGGACCTGCATTTAAGTGCTGGTTACCAGCTTCGGTTCCACATGAATCTCCCACAGACTTGGCTCTCACATCAAAGGATACACAGGAATAAAAAGACACCACGTTTCCCAGAAGCTAATAAATGACAGTGAATCTCCCGTGTGTGTAATTTACTACCTTAGTTTATTCAGATGTATTATTAATCAATCTCCAAAGGTCTCGTACTATGAGAGAAAACCTGGAATGTGTAAATGCAAAGTGCATACGCATGGCATAATATCACTGACCAATATTCCCCCTAAAAAAATGTCTCTACATCCTGCAGACAGGTAGAGCTTTAATTGGGCTAGATCAGACCTGGGCAAAGTGTGGACCGCGGGTCACATCTGGCCGGCCTAGTCCGGTCCACAGACTGAAACAGCCAAATGGCTGGAAAACAGGCCCACCGGTCGCACCGTACCCTCCCACACCCTCCCGTTCGCTGTCTCCATCTGCGTTGAGTTCATTGGTAGAGGAGGTGCCTCCGTTTACTTCCTCCACCAATCATCGTGTGAGAAACAGCTGACGCGATGACATAATTTTATCACATCAGCTGGGTAATGCGGATAGCCAGCACACCAGAGACACCGAGACAGAAACAGAAGCAGAGCGCCAGGGAAACAGGACTGAGGTGAGTATGTGGTTTTTTTTTTCATGTGTATGGGTGGACAAGGGGAGGCTACGGGGGTCTCACAATGGACATGGGCAAGCTATGGGGGCCTCATCCTGGACTTAAGGAGGCTATAGATGCTTCATGGAGTACATGGGGAGGATATGGGGTCTCATGCTGGACATGGGGAGGCTATGGGGCTCATGCAGTATATAAAGAGGCAGTGTGTGGCTTATGCAATATATAGGTAGGCTGTGTGGGGCTCATGCAGTATATAGGGAGGCTGTGTGAGGCCCATGCTGTATATGGGAGGCTTTGTGGGGATCATGCTGTAAATGAGGAATCTTTATGGGGCTCATGCTGTATATAGGGATGCTGTGTGAGGCTCATGCTGTATATGGGGAGGCTGTTTTGGGCTCACACTGCATTTGGGGAGGCTATGTGGGGCTTATGCTGTATATAGGGAGGCTGTGTGGGGTTCATGCTGCATATGGGGAGGCTGTGTGGGGCTCATGCTGTATACGGGGAAGGCTTTGTGGAGTTTATGCCTTATATGGGGAAGCTGTGTGGGCCTCTTGCTGTATATTAGGAGGATTTTTGGGGCTCATGCTGTATATAGGGTGTGTGGGGCTCATGCAGTACATAGGGAGGCTGTGTGGGGTTCATGCTGCATATGGGGAGGCTGTATGGGGCTTATGCTGTATATGGGAATGCTGAGTGGGGCTAATGCTGCATATAGGGTGGCTGTGTGGGGCTCATGCTGTATATGGGGAAGGATTTTTGGAGGTTATGCCTTATATGGGGAAGCTGTGTGGGGCTCTTGCTGTACATGGGGAGGCTGCGTGGGGTTCATGTGGTATATAGGGAAGCTGTGTGGAGCTCATGCTGCATATGGGAATGCTGAGTGGGGCTCATGCTGTATATAGGGAGGCTGTGTGCGGCTCATGCTGTATATGGAAGAGGCTGTGTGGAGCTCGTGATGTATATAGGGGGGCTTTGTGAGGCTCATGCTGTATATAGGGAGGATGTGTAGGGGGCTTACAGAATATATGGTGCTGTGGGGGGGCTCATACGATATATGGAAGGGACTGGTTTGGGGTTCAAACGACATATAGGGGATGCTATAAATTTCTTCTAAATTATAAGCATTATATAATAGTATATTAGAATCTCATGACTATGTGTTAATAAATGGCCAAAAAACTAGCACTTGTAAAGGACACTCCATCAAAGCATGTATTCTATGAGAGACTGGGATTCAGAAATCCAAAGTATAATTTTTAAAATGAACACAATTTTATTACACAAAATAACAAATACTGGCCCCAAAAATACATGTTATAATAGCTGATGGTGATGGTTATAGCAGGTATAGGTAACAGATGAATCCAAAGATATTGTGTCTGTCTACAGAAAATCACGTGTGATCGTAATTAAAGTAGATAATGGTGGCACACAAATACTGCAACACCATACATGTTACACCATAATAAAAATAAAAGTATGTGTATCAGAAGGTTATCTCACCCATGGTACCCTGTGTGAAAATTTGCAGCTGACAGCAGCCCCATAGAAGATTGTCAGCATACTTAATTCTGCTCAATATGATAATTAATATACGAGTATTGATATTAATATTGAGATTAATTAATTTCAGCCTATTGGTTCGGCCCTCCACAACAGTCACGATCTCTCTTGTGGCCCCTCAGGAAAATTAATTGCCCACCCCTGGGCTAGATGACCTTATTGGTATAATAATAATAATTTTATTTCTACAGTGCCAACATATTCCGCAGCACCTTACATTTTAGAGGAGACTTGTACAGACAATAAAAGATATTACAGAATAACAATAACACTGGTCAACAGCATTTTTGGTGCCAAAGATATTTCATCGAATTTAGGGTATTTTTGGGGTGCTGATTCTGAATATGTCATCAGTTTTGCCAGATTGGCTCAAGTTTTTGAGATTTTTGGTATCTTATTTATAGCACTTGTTGGTAAATGCGACGCATCATCTCATTAATTTCTTTGGATTAGTACTTGAACTGAGCAGTTCTCAATATAGTTTTGTGTTAATTAGTGTTCTAAAAGTTTGTTCATAGCTTGATTTTTGCACTAACTTTATGTTGTTGTCTGTTTTCCAGTGAAAAGCATGAACTCATCAAGAAGAAGTTGTCTTAACGATCCAGACTCATTCTGTTACATTTGTGGTGAATACACACTGCCAAAACATAGAAGAAACATAACAGACTTCGTAAAAAAAGTGTATTTTGCCTATTTTGGGGTTATGCTTGGGGACCAAGACAAGTTTTGGGCACCACACATAGTGTGCAAAGCATGTATCGAATTATTACGAAAATGGAGCAAAGGACAAAGAAAAAGCTTCAAATTTGGTGTTCCAATGGTGTGGAGAGAGCCAAAAAATCATCATGATGACTGTTATTTATGGTAAACACAGGTACAGGCACATCTTCACAATGAGGGACAGGCCTTCTTGCAGATTCCATGTTACTCCCATTTTCGTTTCTTATGCTTATTGAATCCTTGCACTTGCACTGCACAGAAATAACAGTCATCATGATGATTTTTTGGCTCTCTCCACACCATTGGAACACCAAATTTGAAGCTTTTTCTTTGTCCTTTGCTCCATTTTCGTAATAATTCGATACATGCTTTGCACACTATGTGTGGTGCCCAAAACTTGTCTTGGTCCCCAAGCATAACCCCAAAATAGGCAAAATACACTTTTTTTACGAAGTGTGTTATGTTTCTTCTATGTTTTGGCAGTGTATATTCACCACAAATGTAACAGAATGAGTCTGGATCGTTAAGACAACTTCTTCTTGATGAGTTCATGCTTTTCACTGGAAAACAGACAACAACATAAAGTTAGTGCAAAAATCAAGCTATGAACAAACTTTTAGAACACTAATTAACACAAAACTATATTGAGAACTGCTCAGTTCAAGTACTAATCCAAAGAAATTAATGAGATGATGCGTCGCATTTACCAACAAGTGCTATAAATAAGATACCAAAAATCTCAAAAACTTGAGCCAATCTGGCAAAACTGATGACATATTCAGAATCAGCACCCCAAAAATACCCCAAATTCATTAAAATATTTTGGACACCAGAAAAAAAAATTTTTTTCGTTGACCTGTGTAATCACATAAAACAACAGATACCAAGAGGAATGAGGGCCCTGCTCGCAAGCTCACAGTCTATGAGGAAAGAGGTCAGACATGAAAGGTGGATGGTAACAATTGCTTTCATTGTTCTGACCAACCATAATGTAATAAATCGGGTGTTCATGTAATGCTGCCCGAACCGGTAACCAACCAGTATGTGTAAAAGTACAGACACAGAGAGCTATTACATGCATAAAGAGTGTGAGAATATGATATGAGGATCCTGGTTATGATGAAAATTTTGAATGGGCATGTGAGGCAGTGACAGGTATTATATGCGATGGGCAAAGAAGCGTATTAAGGCAGCTGGAGTGCATTGCAGTAACAGATATAGCTATGGTTGGAATGCAGAATAAAATTAAATGTGGTTTTGGACAAGCTTTTTCAACAAGACAGATTTAAGAAAACTTGGCATGGGTTTTTATTTTTGGAGCAAACTACAGGATGGTAGTTGGGAATTCCGCTCCCTCAAGGCCGGGCCTTACAATTGGTCCATGGCCACAGATTACATTTAAAAACCCTGCAGCAAAGTGTTGGGTCGGTCAGTCTTGGTTTGCAAACTGTAGAGCAGGTGGCTCTGTAAAATTCAGCTTGTGTGAAGCAACACGGAGCCACCGAAGCCGAAACGCCTGGCACCCCTCAGCGTGATACAATGGTAGAGTTGACCACGGCTACTATCCGGAGGATACCATTTGTTTTCCATTTGTGAGTTACTGTACAATGAACATTAAAGACACTTTGTTTTGAACTTTCCTGTGGTCACTTCCTATCTGTCGCACTGCACCAACCCCGCTGCACTACAGGGCAACACATGGATAGTTAGATAAATATGTTGAGGCGGTAGGCCAGTCTGAAGAAATGTGTTTTTAGGGCAAGCGTCAAACTGTGGATATTGGGGAATAATCAAATAATCCTGGGTAGTGCATTCCAAAGAATTGGCGCAACACTTGAGAAGTCTTGGAGACTGGAGTGGGAAGTTCTGATTAAAGAGGATGTTAACCTTAAGTTATTAGCAGAACGGAGGGAATGGGTAGGGTGGTAGACTAAGACGAGGGAGAAGATGTTGGGTAGTGCTGAACAGTGAAGCGCTTTGTAGGTGAGAGTGATAAGTTTGTATTGAACTCTGGAGTGGATGGATAACCAGTGCAATGACTGGTACAAGGTAGAGGCATCGGTGTAACAGTTGGTGAGGAATATGATACTGGATACTTGCAGAGTCGAAAGTAAAAAACGGTCAAATTCTAGAAATGTTTTTGAGGCGTAGATAACAAGAGCAAGCCAGTGACGAGATGTGGGGGGTGAATGAAATATCTGAATCAAGTATGTCCCCAAGACAGCGGGCGTGTTGCTGGGGAGTAATGGTAGAACCATACACACAATTGGCAATGTCAGGCATAGGTAAGTTAGTGGAGTGAGGAAACAAGGAGTTCAGTTTTTGATAGGTTCTGTTTCAGATAGAGGGAGGTCATGATGTTGGAGACAGCGGTAAGACAATCACTGGTGTTTTGTAATAATGAAGACGTGATGTCAGGAGTAGAGGTGTATAGTTGAGTGTCATCAGCATAGAGATGGTATTAAAAACCTTGAGGAACCCCAACAGTAAGGGGGAGATGATAGTAGGAGGAGCCAGCAAAAGATACAGTGAAGGAGAGGTCAAAGAGGTGGGAGGAGAACCAGAAGAGAAAGATGTCCTTGAGGTTGATGGAGCGGAGCATAGTGAGGAGGAGCTGATGATCCACAGATCATAATGTTTTAACTCTTTACTTTCCAGAGTCCACAACAAATTGGACTCATAACCTGTAAACAGCAGTCACATTTTTTTCCCATACCAGAATATATAGAGATAATCACCATTTTTAAAACGAATGTATATTCAGAAACTGAACTATTGTTTAATTCAGAGGACCTTTTACCAGGTCAATAGTGGGCAATTTTTGCACTTATTTTATACTCGCACAGCTGGAAGTTGCGTGATGAGGTGGTTTGTATTGACAGCATACAATGCTAATTCAGTGTGGCTTCTTCACGGGTGTCACATTACTGCATGGAAGAAAGGCCTGGCAATCTACTTCTGCATTATGCCAACAAAACTTGATGGAGAGTACAACTAAATAGAATCATAAAATCATAGAATCGTAGAGTTGGAAGAGACCTCCTGGGCCATCTGGTCCAGCCCCCTGCTCAAAGCAGGATTCGCTAAATCATCCCAGGCAGATGTCTGTCCAGCCTCTGTTTGAAGACTTCTATTGAAGGAGAACTCACCACCTCTCGTGGCAGCCTGTTCCACTCATTGATCACTCTATCTGTCAAAAAGTTTTTTCTAATATCTAATCTGTGTCTCCTTCCATTCAGTTTTATCCCATTGCTTCTAGTCTTTCCTTGTGCAAATGAGAATAAAGAAGATTCTTCTACAATGTGACAGCCCTTTAGATATTTGTAGACAGCTATTAAGTCTCCTCTCAGTCTTCTCTTCTGCAAGCTAAACATTCCCAAATCCTGCAACCTTTCCTCATAAGACAGGGTTTGCAGACCGGTCACCATTCTTTACATCGACAAAGAATTAACAGTCCGACTGGAACACGGCTACATGTATCAAAGTAGAACGAGGCATCAGAAAAGGCTACATCCTGTAACTATTTCTCTTCAATTTATGCGCAGAAGCTATTTTCAAGAAGGCTTGCTGAAAAAGAAGAAGGAATCAAGATTGTTGGACAAATCAACAATCTAAAATAAGCAGCCAATACAACATTGCTAGCAAATAACGTAGATGGAATGAAGGACTTATTACAGAGTGTCAAGATAGAAAGTTTAAACACGGGACTGGCAAAGATATTGACTACTGCCAGGTACTACTGGGACACATTTGAGATAGACAACAACAAACTGGACGCTGTAAAGGACTTCAACCTATTCAGATCAATGATCACTTAAGATACAAGTGTAACAAGGGTAACCGGAGGGGAGGGTAGTTGTAGCCGGGTTATTTAAAGGCACAGTACGTAGACAGAGTCCACTGAGCTAACGGTCAGCGAGCACCCCCGATCCCTTGTACATACATAGACGGGACCCCTTGCACTCTCCCTTCCTTAAACATGGCCATCCCCGGCCATGGCAACCTGAGCAAAATGTATATGTATTTCTATAATGACTGGTTATTCTTTTTTCATGGGCGGCCAAAGTCTTTGAAGTGGGCCTCGTTCAGATCCGAAAACCAACAGTTCGTGAAAATGTAAAGACAGTTTATAGTCCATAAAACATACATTCTCAACAGGGGCCTGCTGGCCCTTTAAAACCTACAGTCTATGTTGTGGCCATAGTCCTTCTGGGGACAGTCTTCCCCTCCCTCCTTTCAGCGGACCACGGGCCCTTTTAGTGATGGTGGGCTGCATGTTAAACATGGGGCCAGTCCAAGGGTTAAAGTGGGAGCACAGTTCAGGAGCAGACAGTCGAGCAGCCACTTCCGGAGTCCACCACTACTAACTTCGTTGGGGCTTTGGTCCCGTGACCAGTGAGGGAGGCACCAACAGGTGCACACAAACTGGAAGGAGGGGAAAACATACAAACATGGCCGTCAACCGGTAGCCACTTTAGACGCCATTGTCCTTGAGCGCCATATAGAAATTACTGCCCTCTTAGGGATGCAGAACAGTCCCTTGCTCCAGGTGCAACCGGCACCGACATCAAATTTTAAAGGGGCCACTTAGTCTATACACGGCCGCTGAGTGGCATAGTGGGCCGCATTTGGACCCTGCACTACCACATATACCTGCGATGAGGATTTATTGGAGGAGGAGTCTCCACTGTTCCTCCTGATCCACACTCCCTCCAGTTGTGGCCCTGTAGCTACTGGAGCCTCTGGCTTCATAGACACATTGGCAGCCGTCTCACCGCTCTGAGGCACCATTTTTGTCTGTGCAGTCGGAACAGCTGGCCGTTCCACATACGGGGCCTCCTATGATGGGCTGGTCTCCCGATCAGAGACCAGTTTGACGGCCACTGCGTAGGGCCCCTGAGGACCATCTTTCTTTACGAAGGACACATAGTCCCCCTCTAAGAGTGGATGGTGGAACATGAGGGACCCTGCATTGATATACACTTTGGCCTGTTATAATTGCGTCACCGAGGAGGAGAGCAAGCCCAAGCTAAGCCACAGAAAACCATAGAGGTTGGTAACTAAGCGGATTGCAGACCACTGATCCTAGCCACACAACTAGCAGTAGCCGTGGAGCGTGCCTACGATGATCCTAGACGCCTCGGGACAGCTGGAGAGCTAACTAAGCCTAAAGCAAGAAAGGGGAAATCTAAACTGCCCCAGAGCAGACCCCAAAGGAATAGATAGCCCCCAAATATATATTGTCGGTGAGACAAGATGAAAACACAAATGCAGGTAGGAAAATAGACTGAGCAAACGATGGGGCCCACACTGACTAGACAGGACAGGAAAGGAAAGACACTGTCTGCAATCACGCAAATAACCCTGCAAAAAGGTCCAACACGTCTGATGCAAAAATACTGAAGTCGCACGACTTCGCCCACTATATCAGCTCTCTGGTGTATTCTGAAAGCAGAGCAAAAAGAGGCCAATCTAATAACGGACAAAAACAAACTGGCACAAGCAGTAACATAATAAATAATAATAATCTTTATTTTTATATAGCGCTAACATATTCCGCAGCGCATTACAGTTTGCACACATTATCATCACTGTCCCTGATTGGGCTCACAATCTAAATTCCCTATCAGTATGTCTTTGGAGTGTGGGAGGAAACCGGAGTACCCGGAGGAAACCCACGCAAAGACGGGGAGAACATACAAACTCCTTGCAGATATTGTCCTTGGTGGGATTCGAACCCAGGACTCCAGCGCTAACCACTGAGCCACCATGCTGCCCCATATGGATGGTGATTCAGCACAGCCCCAGCCGGAGCTGGCTGACCCACACAAAACTGAAATAGACAAAACCAGATCAAATGTGAACAGAATAGCAAAAGAACACTTAGCTGAGCATGCAGGGACTGAGCTGGAAACTAAGACCTCTGGAGGCAGGAGAAAATCACCAGCAGGGATAGAGGGAGTCGGCTGTCTTAAATCCAGTCTGAAACCCCAGATCTCCAGTCGTCGTCCTCATTATCAGGTGGCAAGCCTCTGTTAATCAGATCAGCTCCATTACCTCCAGTAACCACCAGAGGGAGCCCAGAAAGAAAACTCGCAACCCCTCCGTCAACCTGACCAGCTCCACCACCTTCAGCAGTAACCAGAGGTAGGCCAGAAAGCGAATTTACAACATTGGCCCCGGTCTCCAGCTCCTGCAGTAAACCATAGCCCCTTCTTCGGTTCAGATATCGGACAAGACCGGCGGTCATCAGGCCTGCTGTGGTTCCTCAGTCGGGGCTCTGCAGTTCCTAAAGGATGCGGCGCCTCTTCTCCCAGATTACCCTGTGGATCCACTAGGCTTCCGTAGTGATGGGTACTTCCAACTCCCCTATGCGCAGGCTGCGGATGTCAGCTGGAACGGGTGTGGCCTGGGGAAGCACGGGTGCCGATGCAGCCAGCGAAGATGGCTGAATCAGTAGCCAAGGCACCTCCGAGGATGACGGCGGGGTCAGCACTCAGTACGCCTCCGGGGATGATGGCGAAGCTACAGGCAGTGAGTAGGCCGAGGGCAAAGCAGTGGGGGGGCCGGGCAGGGGTCCCTTACTCACTGCCACAGCCATCGGCAGTCCTCTTGCACAGCCACCAGCATTGGTGATTGCGGCCGTCATGGTCCCCTGCAAGGCCACCTCCAGGATCTTCCACACTCCTCGGGGTTCCAACCGAGATGTCATCAAGTTCTCATCCCGTACTGGTCGCTGACTTGCCCGGCAACATGGGGGTCGTTCCTCCAGCTCTTCTGACCACCAGGTCTCGAACCTCAGGCCTGCCTCCACTCGGGCCTTGGAGCACCTCCAATCCTGGCAGCCTATGCCACCATGGTAGAACATGCCGTGCCTCTCCATGCCAGCCGGTAATGGCGTCTCATCCTCTGACAGACAGTCCATCTTTTTCGGGTTCCACCCATTCGTGGGTGGAGTCACTCCTTGCTGCTCCACCCATTTTTACTGCTCAGGCTGTAAGGGCGGCAGCTCCTTCTTCGCCCGTACTCATTCTGGGTGGGCATCTGTCACAACGGTGCGAAATTCTTTCTTCTGGCACCAACTTTCCTGGGTGACGCCCACGACATACAGCCTTGACTTTACTTTTCGCGCCAACAGCCGCCATCTTTTTGATAACAGTCGGTGCCATTTGCAAATCAACAACATCCTCCATCTTTCCTTCTTTTATAGCGTTACAGTGGTCCACTGCCTGCTGTAATGGCGGGCAACAAAACACAAGTCCCAAATTCACAGTCACAAATCTCAGGATCACTGTCAGCCAACAGCTCCATTTCTTCCAGTTTGGGCAGTACATCACAAACTTCAGGCTCACAGTCATGGTCAGCCGCCATTTCTTTTTCTTTTATGGTGGACCCTTCAAAATCACATCGGTCACCATCTTTAATTCTCTCACGGTGGACAGCATTCCAAAATCAAAAGTCTTAAATGTTCCATCCATCAGTCCCCGGGTTGCAAAGCTGTTCAGGTCCATCCTGTTGTACTACACCAAGTATAACAAGGGTGACCGGCGGGGGGGTTGTTGTATCCTGGTTATTTAAAGGCACAGTACGTAGACAGAGTCCACTGAGCTAACGGTCAGCGAGCACCCCCGGTCTCTTGTGCATAGATAGATGGGACCCACACAGCTTTTCCCCACAGGCTACCTTCTCTTCCTCTGGTCACAGCAATCCAGTCAATTAAGGGTCTGGGAATGCAGCTGTACTCCAACAGGGAATAATAACTTTTATTGAACAACGATGAAGGATAGACAAAAAGACAATTTCAATACTGGCTTCCTGCTCTCTCCCTGAAACTTGCTGCGGCCGTACCCACAATAGCCGTAGCAGCCAAAGTTCACAGTAGTCCATTCGCTGGAATCTGGACATTGGTGATCCCTTCAGCGAAGGCCCTTCAAAAGTCCTGGGGGCCTGTGTTCTAGTTCTTCAGTCTGTAGGAATCTTTGGACTGGGGCAACAGATGACCCATCCGGAAGTCTGGCAGTGCCCTTTCTGCCTCACACGTCTGCCCTGGTTGACGTATCTAGTCTCACTGTACTGGAAGCAGCAGTTTCCTGTTCCCGCTCTGCCTCTGGCCCAGCCCATAATATTAACTGTTGCCTGTCCCTACTCTATAACAGTGACACATAACGTAACATGCACTTACCACCAACAGTAGTTAAAGGGGAACTCTCCACATTACACCATACATTACTGGTGTATCATATGATGGTACATAGCATAATATCACAAAAGCACATTAACATAATAAACATATAACATATATATATATAAAGTGCAAGGGGGGATCATATGGAAGGAGAA
The DNA here is from genome assembly GCF_039654945.1 of Dendrobates tinctorius. Taxonomy (NCBI): domain Eukaryota; kingdom Metazoa; phylum Chordata; class Amphibia; order Anura; family Dendrobatidae; genus Dendrobates; species Dendrobates tinctorius. The sequence continues at coordinate 11,405 of NW_027362315.1, read as the reverse complement.
GAGGACGCAACTTTGGGGACCTGTCACCCCCTTACACAGGGATGACACCGAAAGTCAATAGAAGAGTAGATATGGACAAATCAACAATGAAGTCACTGAACAAGGTCTTCAAATCGAGGAACATTTCATTGGTGATGAATACAGTAGTAACTTATGGATGAGAAATCTTGACAATGAAGAAACAAGACAGAAAAAGAATCAACGCCTTCAAAATGTGGTGCTGGTGAAGGATATTATCAATATCATGGATGGCAAGAAGAACCAAAAAAATCAATTTTGGAATAAATCAAGCCAGACACGTCACACAAAGCAGAAATCACCAAGCTACAATGTGCCTATTTTGGACACATCATACAAAAAGAGCAATGGAGAAGAACATTATGGTGGGTAGTATAGAAGGAAGAAGGCGAAGCGGAAGACCAGAAACCCAGTGGCTTGATTAAATCAAATTAAAGGTGGAGAAAACCCTGAGGATCCTATCTATGCTTGCATAAAATGGTGCCTGATATTGAGGTTATTGGAAAGTATTAAAATTGCAAGATTTCTATTATTAATTTGTAGATAGTGATATGGAAAAAACAACAACATGGAATTTAAAAAATAAATACATTTGAAGTAAACTTGGTAATTCCCTTTAAGTGCTTCTGTAATAAAGTAGAGTACAAGGACTGTATACTGTGGGTAGCATCAAGCTGAAAAGGATATTTAAATGGTGCATAGCAAAAGGTAGTATTAAGGGCAAAGACTAAATAAAGTTGTTCTGGCATATGATATTGATGATATATCCTCAGTATAGCTCATCAATATCAGATCCGACATCCCACACCTCCACGATCAGCTGTTGGCGATTGGATATAAACATTGAACAACTCCATTCAATGTGTCGCGGTCCATGCTGAGCGCTGCAGAACACCTCCTATACTAGAAATAAAGGAGATATCATTTTAAGTTTTTTACTCGATATAGAATCAACAAATGAAATTACAAATCTCAACTGTTGCACTTTGGGATCTAAGTTAAGCTTAGGTGTTAGGTCCAGGATCTGAATTTAGGGTCTGAATTAATTTTTGGTGTTTGGTCTAGAGTTTGAATTAATCATAGGGGGCTGATCTAGGGAGTGAATTAATGTTGGAAGTCTGATATTGCGTCTGGATGAATTTAGGAATCTGGTCTGTTTTTTTCCACTAACAAGTATTAATAAATATTGCAATAAATAGCTCTAGAAAGTTTGTGAAACATTTAGGGTTTGTTCACATGTAGATTTTTTTTTATGCTTTCTTCCTGCATAAAAATGCAGGCTCTGATAAGAAAATGGCAGTGTGAATTACGCTAATTTTGTGTGCATTTTTTAATGTCTTTCTTGGTGCTAACTAAGCCATTTTTTATTTCAATGCAAAAAAAAAATGCAGCTGAAAGCCATCATGCGAATGTGATTTTAGAAATCTCCTTTGCTATCATGTTACTCTAAAGTGTTGCATTTTTAATTCTATATTACTGATTATTAATTTTTGTAATTTGACCCCAGAAAGCTTAAGATGCTATTTCCCATCTATGACTTCAGAAGTGTTCAGGCGAGCGGCGCACACTTTGCTACGAGAGATTTAAATTGTGATTTAGAGCAATTTCCTTTCATGCTTCCTTCTATGCCGGTCACGTCTTTTGAAGTATATTTATGGCATTCAGTTGATGAGTGTGCTGGATATTATAAACGACTATGTAATTATGAATAATAACTCACAGGAAAACATGGTGAAAGTGAGGAAATTAAATCCATAAGCAATATGTAATTCTTCAGATACTAAATCATCCAGTAACATTTACACGAGGAAAGTGACTTTAAGGTTCTTTGTGTGAACATTTGTCCTTTTCCAGCCTCTTACATCTCTGCATTATTAGCGACACATTACGATAACCCACAACAGACCCCCATTATTGGACATGTCCGTGATACAAGCACGATACATGCCGAGCACAAGACATTCCAGTACAACAAATAGAAAAGAACAAACTCTGTTCTATTCAGGATGCCATGATCTACTCAACATCTTAGACCTCTTAAGAATTAGCTACATAGCATCCTAAAAAATACACAAATCCATTATCAGCCAAAGATCACTAGCTGTGCCCACAGAATGGGTAATGTAATGTAGTCAATTACACCTCCTGAGTACTGCAGGCAGGGCTGCCACTAGGAGTTTTGAGGCCCCATACTGGCAAAATTTTCGGGGCCCCCTTGAGACTCCGCCCAGGCTCCACCCCAGCCCCGCCTCCACCCCTCGAACTGTCCAAAGTCCCACCATTCTCTCTTGGAAAAACTCCACTTTTCACCAATCACACATTAACAGCTCCAATCACCAGATCACACATATAGTCAGCAGCTTTTGTTTTGGCCAAAAGATTTTTTAAGCTGCCACCATAGCAAGGTAGACTCTTTTGGCCAAGCTCTACTCTACTCTTTCCTATTAATCATTTGTGAAAATATCCAATACAATTTAGGTATATTTTTATTTATTTTTCAATTTTTACAATGACCAATAATATCACATACAAGTAACAAATACCATCGCACCATGACCAGACACCATATTGCCACCACATAGTGACCTATAATACCACATACAAGGGACAAATACTGCCACACCATGACCAGACCACATATTACCACCACAGTGACTGAATAATATCACATACAAGGGACAAATACCACCGCACCATGACCAGACCACATATTACCACCACATGGTGACCGAATAATAGCACATATAAGGGACAAATACCACCATACCATGACCAGACCACATATTGCCACCACACAGTCACCAAAGAATAGCACATGCAAGGAACAAATAACGCCACACCATTGCTGGACAACATATTACCACCAGATAGAGACTGAATACTACAATACTGATCATTAATACAAAAAAAACACAATACTAATATCACCATAAGTGCCATTATACACAGGAGATCTGGACTTAGTATGCAGTGTCTGTTTACAGGTAATACAGTGATCACTGGTGACATTGTACAAAGGACCGCTGTATATAGTATACAGTGTATAGTGTCAGCGTACAGATAATGCACTGACTCACCAGTGACGTCTCTAGGTGAAGTCCATCATCTTCTCTTTTCATCTTTCATCCAGCACAGACCGCCGTCACTTCTTCCAGCCAGGGCTCGTCTCTGCAGGAAATAACACAGTTATCTAGAGCACAGCTTGCAGAACACATTACTTAATTTTTTACCAAATTTGAAACTACACCAGATGAAGAAAAAAAGGTGACATAGTGTCGCTCTGCACAGTAACAGGACCCCCCATTTAAAACAGTATCCTCAAAAAATAAAATACATACATCACTGCAGTAATAATATCCCTTAATTAGCTCCTATGGTAATAATATCCCCCATCCTGGCCCTCGTGTGCCTCATTCCTGGCTCCAGCCATATGTTCTCCTATCCTGCCCTCATGATTATCCATTCTGCCCCATGTGATGTCCCATCCTGTCCCATGATTCTGCCCCATCTTTCTCCATTGTATCAATCCTGCCCCATGATCCTGCACCATGTGTTTCCCATCCTGCCTCCCATGTCTACCATTCTGCCCCTTATTGCCATCCTGCCCCGTCTCCATTCTGCCCCTGTGTGTCTCTATTCTGCCCCTGAGTGTCTCTATTCTGCCCCTGTGTGTCTCCATTCTGCCCCCATGTCTCCATTCTGACCCTGTGTGTCTCCATTCTGCCCCTGTGTGTCTCCAATCTGCCTCTTGTCTCCCATTCTGCCCCTGTGTCTCTATTCTGCCCCCTGTCTCCATTCTGCCCTGTGTGTCTCCATTCTGCCCTTGTGTGTCCCCAATATGCCCCTGTGTGTCTCCAATCTGCCCCTTGTCTCCCGTCCTGCCCTTGTCTCCATTCTGCTCTCATGTCTCCCATTCTGCCTGTGTCTCTATTCTGCCCCTGTTTTCATTCTGCCCCTGTGTGTCTCCATTCTGCCCCTTGTTTCCAATCCTGCCCCCGAGTCCCCATTCTGCCCCTGTGTGTCATCATTCTGTCCATGTTTATCCATCCTGCCGGGGAAACATATTACCGCTTTCAATAAGAAAATTATAAAAAAATTTCTTCTTACCTGGCCGTGCTCCTGCAGCGAAGATGCAGCTGCTGCTGTGTGAGCTGAAGGACCTGTGGTGACGTCAACATCATGTGATCAGGGGGTGGAGCTGAATGGTGAAGGCCTGTGATAATGATGACGTCACCACAGGTCCTGTGGCGGCTCTGCTGATGTGTGCACCGCAGCGCGCAGCACTTCGGGCCCGAAGATGCGCAGCACTTGGGGCCCAATGACTAGAAGCACAGGAGCATGGCCCCTGACCTGTGGGCCCCCTTCTGTACTGCTGTTCACCGGGCCCTATACAGCAGTAAGGGCAGTAATGCCCTGATGGTGGCCCTGACTGCAGGACTGAAGTACAGTGATAGACAAACTGGTATTTTTAATAGTCACAGATTCTATAATAACAAGGCCTGTACCACAGGATCGGCGCACAGCAAAGATGGCATCAATATTCAAAAAGGGGAGAAAATCGGAATCTGGAAATTATAGGCTGGTAAGTCTAATCTCTACTGTGGGTAAAATTTTTGAGGGTTTCCTAAGAGATCCTATCCTGGAGTATCTCAATAAGAATAACCTCATAGCCCAGCATCAACATGGTTTTATGATTTTATGATGGATCGGTCTTGTCAAACTAGTCTGACCAGCTTCTATGAGGAGGTAAGTTCCAGACTGCACCAGGGAAACGCATTGGATGTTGTCTATATGGACTTTCCAACTGCGTTTGATTCGGTGCCACACAAAAAATTGTTATATATTATGAGAGAAATGGGAGTAGGAGAAAATATGTGTTACCGGGTTAACAAATGTCTCAGTGTTAGGAAACAAAGGGTGGTTATTAATGGAACACACTCGGATTGGGTCACAGGTAACAGTGGGGGTAAAACAGGAGTCAGTATTGGGCCCTCTTCTTTTTAGCATATTTAATAATGATCTTGTAGGGGGCATACAGAGTAGAATTACAATATTTGCAGATGATATTAAACTCTGCAGAGTAATTAACACAGAGGAGGATAATTTAGTATTGCATAAGGATTTATTCAAGCTGGAGGCTTGGGCTGAAAAATGGCAATTGAAATTTAAAGGGAACCTGCAGAAAAAATCCTATTAACTTGCAGATATGTGGATAAATCGGCAGATTAATAGCATTATTAACTTGCCCAGTACCCACACTTAGCAGAACGCTGCGGGGAGAAAATTAATTTTATTCTTCCTGGCAGCATTCGGTTTCAGTCATGGGGGTGGCGCCGGTGTTGGTTCAATACAGAGCAGTGGTTGTAAATGTGCCCCCAGCCCTGACTGACATTGGCTCTGCATTTGGGCTGTCTGTCAGTCATTGTCGGGGGCACAGTTACAGTCGCTGCTCTGTAGACTCAGAGACGCCGCCCCTGTGACTGAAAACAAACGTTATTGGTGAGAATAAAGTTCATTTTCTCCCTGTAGCGTTTGGCTACACGCAGACGCCGGGCAGGTTAGTAACACTATTAACCTGCAAATTATCCCTATATCTGCAGGTTAATAGCATTGTTTTCTGGTGACAGGTTCATTTTAAGACACTGGGTAAAACTGTAGCTGAAAAAGACTTGGGTGTATGAGTGGACTGCAAACTCCACTTTAGTGATCAATGTCAGACAGCTCCTACCAAACCAAATAATGGGATGCATTGAAAGAGGCATTGATGTTCATGAAGAGAGCATAATTTTGCCTCTATACAAGTCACTAGTGTGACCACACTTAGAATACTGTGTACAGTTCTGGTCTCCGGTGTATAAGAAAGACATAGCTGAACTGGAGCCGGTGCAGAGAAGAGGGCAAAGGTTATTAAGAGAATGAGTGGACTGCAATACCAAGACAGGTTATTAAACTTGCGGTTATTCAGTTTGGAAAACCAAAGGCTTAGGGGTGTTCTTATTGCAATGTACAAATATATGATAGGACAGTAGCGAGATCTTTCTAATGATCAATTTACACTTAAGCCTGCAACAGGGACAAGGGGCATCATCTACGTCTAGAGAAAAGAAGGTTTAATCATAATCAGAAACAGATTCTTTACTGTAAGAGCAGTGAGACTATGGAACTCTCTGCCGTATGATGTTGTAATGAGTGATTCACTACTAAAATTCAAGAGGGGTCTGGATGCCTTTCTTGATCAATAGAATCATAGAATGGTAGAGTTGGAAGGGACCTCCTGGGCCATCTGGTCCAACCCCCTGCTCAAAGCAGGATTCGCTAAATCATCCCAGTCAGATGTCTGTCCAGCCTCTGTTTGAAGACTTCTGTTGAAGGAGAACTCACCACTTCTCGTGGCAGCCTGTTCCACTCATTGATTACCCTAACTGTCAAAAAGGTTTTCTAATATCTAATCTGTGTCTCCTCCCATTCAGGTTCATCCCATTGCTTCTAGTCTTTCTTTGTGCAAATAAAAATAAAGATGATCCTTCTACAATGTGACAGCCCTTGAAATATTTGTAGACAGCTATTAAGTCTCCTCTCAGTCCTCTCTTTTGCAAGCTATACATTCCCAAATCCTGCAACCGTTCCTCATAGGACAGGGTTTGCAGACCGGTCACCATTCTGGTTGCTCTTCTCTGAACTTGCTACAGTTTGTTGATGTATTTTTTAAAATGCGGTGCCCAAAACTGAACACAGTTTTCCAGATGAGGTCTGACCAAAGAGAAGTAGAGGGAAATAATGACTTCATGTGATCTAGACTGTATGCTTCTGTTAATACATCCTAGAATTGCATTTGCCTTTTTTGCTGCTGCATCACACTGTTGAATCATATTCAGTTTGTGATCTATTAGTATACCCAAGTCTTTTTTCACATGTGCTGTTGCTTAGCCCTGTTCCTGGCATTATGTATATGTTTTTTCATTTTTATTGCCCAGATGTAGTGCTTTGCATTTTTCCCTGTTAAAAACCATTCTGTTAGTTGCTGCCCAATCCTCTCTCTCTCTTCTCTGGTATTAGCTATCCCTCCTAGCTTTGTATCATCAGCAAATTTAATCAGTTTACCCTCAATTTCTTCATCAAATCATTGATAAAGGTGTTAAACAATACAGGGCCCAGAACAGAGGCCTGTGGTACCCCACTTGAGACATTCTTCCAACTGGAAGTGCAGCCATTTACGACCACTCTTTGGGTCCGATCATTAAGCCAGTTATGAATCCACCTAACAGTTGCCTTGTCCATTCCATACTTAGTCATTTTTTCAATAAGGATTGTGTGAGATACTTTGTCAAATGCTTTGCTGAAGTCAAGATATACTATATCTACAGCATTTCCCTGATCCACCCAATCAGTGATTCCGTCATAGAAGGAAATTAAGTTAGTCTGACATGACTTATTAGTTACAAACCCATGCTGACCCTGGTTAATCTTTTCATTCTTATCCAGGTACTTACATATATGTTGTTTAATAATTTGTTCAAAGATCTTTCCTGGTATAGAAGTCAAACTCACTGGCCTATAGTTCCCTGGGTCCAACATCTTCCCCTTTTTTAAGATATGAACAACATGTGCTCTTCTCTAGTCTTCTGGGACTTCTCCTGTTCTCCAAGAGTTTCAATATAATTTTACAGGTTATGGGCACTAGAGTCTGTGATGGAGCATTGATCCAGGAAACTAGTCAGATTGCTGTATGGAGACCCGAAGGACTTTTTTCCCTAAAATGGAGCTATTAATGTCTGCCCCATGGGGCTTTGTCTTCCTCTGGATCAACATACATGTTAGGCTGTAAGTTAAACTCTATGGACTTAAGTATACCTACAACCTGCTGTTTAGATGACAATTGAGTAAGTATTGCCACTACTTGCCAACCTTTTAGATCTGGTGTCAAGGGAAGAAATAAACCAAATGCGCAAAGGGCACCATCCAACTCTTACTATGAAGTCATGCCTCCATTTCTCTACCCCAACCCTCCATTCTGATCCCACCTGAATGTTTATTTGGACACCTTTAAAACGTACTTTCTGGGATGTTTGGCGAGATGTAACGGACTAGGTGGTAGAACCTCTGTGCTGTGATCCGAGGAGAGCCTGGAGGGGAGTGACTAGGTGCCTCACCAAGTCTGATTTCGGATGCATGGCGGCTGGCGGTACCACGATCCGAGGAAGGATGAGGGAGATGGAACCTAGTGCTACACCAGGATTGACCTCACAGAGATGGCAGCTGACCCCCAAGTGACAGGAGGCAGGAACAGCCAGGAATCGTAGATTCAGCAAGTACTGACTGGCATGGCTGGTATAGTGACTGGCACAATGGATAAGGTAGGCGGGTACTTACGGGCACGATTGGTATCTTGTCTGGCGGGTGCAGGTGGGCACGGCTGATAGACAGGCAGGCACGGCTGATAGACAGGCAGGCACGGCTGATAGGCAGACAGGTACGGCTGATAGGCAGACGGGCATGGCTGATAGACAGGCATGGCTGATAGATAGGCAGACAGGTACAGCTGATAGACATGAAGGGGGAACGGCTAACAGATAAGTAGGCAGGCGGGCTGACGTACAGGGCAGGTACACTGGGATACAAGCACTGGGATCTGAGAACTAGCAAGGGTGTTAGAAACAAACTACAACTTTGCACATGCACCTACTGGCAGATGGAGGTACCTTAAATAGTACTTGTCTCCAAGTTATTGGCTAGGGACACTTTAGGACCGTGCATGCGTGGCCTCTTTGAGAAGGACGGATCGCGCGCCCTAAACACAGTGCACGGGGATCTGTGTGCTGTTCGCGTACCCAAGACATGAACAGCAGAAGGGGAGGGAGGAAATGCGGGACCGTGGCGGTGAGTGAGCTGGCGTCTCTGCCGGGAAATGGAGGCAGATGGCAAAAATACCAGCGCTACATGAGGCTTGTACAGCATCCAGATTTATCTACTCTTCCGGGTATCTGTGCAGTCTCCCTGTTTTCTTGGAGCCTTCCCAACATTTTGGGAGATTTGGTAAGTATGAGGCTGGGCAGTGATAGACTATGTCTGTCATCTTAAAAAAAAAGTATCGACAATACTTGATTTTTTGTTCTCTGTAGTTCTAAGTAGCACATAAGGTGTCCATTAGCTACTTACCCCTTTTTGTCCATTGAAATACCATGCAGAATCCATGTTAAATAAGGCATTGGGACAGACTCAGACCCGTTCAATAAAGTACCAGAGGGTAACAAATTTTGAACTTTTGACTTTCAGGCTCCCTATCTCACCATCCACCACTGCTTTGAACATAAGACTACCATTATTTTATAGACAATCATCTTGGCGATCTCATACATAACTTTGACTTTCAACTATTTAACATATGATTAGTTAGCAGAATCTTGTCATGTTGCTGCATTGTTATGGTTTTGCTTCTAAAAATCTAAATTTAAATTTTTATTGTTTTATTAGTGTTTTGGAAATCCACCTTTGGCTTTCAACACTGCCTGAATCCTTCTGGCATGCTCTCGATCATATTCAAGCATGTCTTGACCAAAATCTGATACCAGGTGTCTTCTACATGTTCCCAAAATTGTTGCATACTGGTTGACTCACTTGGGTATGTATTCAGCTTTTTCTTCAACTCTGCTCACAAGTGTTTGATTGGGTTTTGGTCTGCAGATTTTGGGTGCCAATCCAGGACCTCTACTTCATTGCCATTGAACCATTTCTTGGCCAATCTTGATGTATGGTTTGTGTTGTTGTTCTGCTGTAACACTATGTCTTTCTTTTCATACCCATGGTCAGTTTCACGACAGCAGCAATACCCTCCAATGAAACTGAGATATTGATACAAGATATTTAATAAATTAATTAGCTCTTCCATGGGACTACGCCATAACATTTTATCTATTTGGTTTCTGATCAACAAGCCTCAGCAATTTTGGCTATCTTGCTATTAGCTCTGTATATCTCCCTCCTTACATCATTCCATTCTTTTTATTGTGATGTGATTGATTTTGTTGTAAATTGTTATCATAGCATCATCTTCCCCTATTACTACTTCCCATGTATTTTACTTTATTCATCTTCCTGCCATCGCAGCATTACGTGGTCGCTGTACTATTTTCTATTTATCTTCAGAGGATATCTTTCAGAGTGCTTTAGGCTGGGTTCACACTATGTTAGGGGGCAATGCGCTGACGGATCCGCTATGTAACGGGTCCGTTAACGCACCCATTGGCCACAATGATACTAACGCATGCCAAAATCGGCATGCGTTAGAAAGTATGCGTTTATTCACGACGCACCCTCGAACGCTGCTTGCAGTAACGCACAGCAAACGGACCCGTTCGCTGTGCATAGAACTGTATGGGCTAACGCTAGGTAGCGCATGGTACCTTAGCACTACCTAGCGTTAACGCATACCGTTAGCGCTAGGTCACTAAAGATGTCAAAAATGACATCAGCGTTAGCGCATCCGTTTAACGGATCAGTTAATCGGATGCCATAATGCAATGTGAACCCAGCCTTAGCCTATTTGCACAATTTGCCTGCAGCTACTTAAATATATTTGGGGTTTTTATTGTACCTCACCTTCACACACACTCTTTTTGATACACTTTCTATATACATAGAAGTAACAACAAGCACCCAAACTTTGGAAAAAATGCAAGTGAGCATAACTCTGAATAACTAAATGGAAAATATCAAACAAAAAAGAAGAGTATAAGTGCCATAAAAATTGTAAATTTATTAAGTGTATATAATTAAAAACGGAATTTCCTGAGGAAGCCATCTCACGAAACGTGCGTTGGGGTGGCGGGAGAATCCTCATTATACCCTGTTCAGCTCCTGTAAGTTCTTATTATCACTCTGCTTCCTATATTGATATGCACACTTTTTTTTGCAGCACTTTATACTTTATGTACTTTAGCAAGAATGATTTAACACTAGTACTTACATCTACACAAACTTGCCTGTTGGTTTACTGTGGTTTAATATTCAGCAGGATCTCCTGCACCTTCTATTTGGCATTACAGCCTCTGACACTTTCTATGCGTTTTTTAATTCAGTTTTTAATTATATATACTTAGCAAAATTACAATTGTCATGGCACTCATACTCTTATTCTTTTGTTTGATGCTTTCTACATACAGTACGATTCTTTGGGGTGCAATTGGCTACCTTAGGCATCTGTAGATTTGTTATACCGCCTAGCTATTGGGTTTATTTATCATATTTCAATCGGTTGCTTTCTAATGGTTGAATTATAATCATATTATTATCTGTGCATGGTTTTATTAAATATTCCTAATCTTTGATCATTCGTAAATAGAGATGAGCGACTTTGCCTTTTTTAGGGTCGAGTTGGGTTTCATGAAACC
>NW_027362314.1:30000-32500 GCF_039654945.1 Dendrobates tinctorius | reverse complement strand
CCTTCTCCCACCGCTCTGGGGCGTCAATATGAAGTGGGGACCCGAGGGAGAGTGCCTCCCATGAGGGTAGAATGTGTGACTTTTGGGGGGAAAGTCGAATTATGGAGCAAAAACCATTTTTTGGGACTTAGAAAAATTTCGAGATGTGACAGACTTCCAGGAAGGGGGCGCCTCGGGAGGTGTACCTAGGAGGCTTCCAGGGGCCTGGGTACACTTTTCAGAAAGTACCGTTGGGACTTAGAAAAATTTTCAGGATTTTTGGACTTAGAGCGATTTTTGGATTTTTGATCAAAAATCGAATTTCCCCTTCTCCCACCGCTCTGGGGCGTCAATATGATGTGGGGACCCGAGGGAGAGTGCCTCCCATGAGGGTAGAATGTGTGGCTTTTGGGGGGAAAGTCGAATTATGGAGCAAAAACCAGTTTTTGGGACTTAGAAAAATTTCGAGATGTGTCAGACTTCCAGGAAGGGGGGAGTCTCAGGAGGTGTACCTAGGAGGCTTCCAGGGGCCTGGGTACACTTTTCAGAAAGTACCGTTGGGACTTAGAAAAATTTTCAGGATTTTTGGACTTAGAGCGATTTTTGGATTTTTGTGCAAAAATCAGATTTCCCCTTCTCCCACCGCTCTGGGGCGTCAATATGATGTGGGGACCCGAGGGAGAGTGCCTCCCATGAGGGTAGAATGTGTGGTTTTTTGGGGGAAAGTCGAATTATGGAAGAAATTGAGTTTTGAGGACAAAAAAGTGTTTTGAGGACAAAAAAGTTTCTTGAGGACAAAAAAGTTTCTCGAGGACAAAAAAGTGTTTTGAGGACAAAAAAGTTTCTTGAGGACAAAAAAGTGTTTTGCGAACAAAAAATGGAATTTTGTGATTTTGTGTAAAAATAAGTAAATTCCCCTACTTCCACCACAGGGGGGCTTCAGTATGTTGTAGGGCCCCCAGGGAGGGTCCCCCAACTGGGTTTAAAGTTTGTGGATCCTGGGCAGAAAGTTGAATTTTGGATGAAAAACCGAATTTTGGGACTTAGAAAAATTTCGAGCTGAGCAGTGACAGACTTCCAGGCAGGGGAGCCTCTCTGGAGGTGTACCGAAAACAGTTCCAGGAGCTGAGGTCATTTTCGAACATTTTTTGTTCGCTCAAATTTTTTTTGTTTTTGAGCTCTAAAAAGCTGTTATTATCAATTGGCTCAAAAATTTCAAGTGTCATGAGCTAGTACATGTTGGAGGAATACGTTTTAGGCAAAAAATTGCAAAAAAAAAAATCCAAGTGAAAAAGAACCGGAATGGGGAATTTCTGACTGCTGTAGCAGCCGCACAGTTCCAGGAGGTCGGATACATTTCCGACTTTGTCCCGCTCATTGAAGTACATTGTCCCGCAATGCAAATACATAGTAATGCGCACCTGCGGGAGAATATAGGAGAGAGTGGGCTCTCTCTACCCCGATGTATGGCGGTTGTTCCTATGGTTCTCTGGCTCGGGTAGGCGACTTAGAAGGTGGTCCCTCTTGTCGTGGAAGTTGCAAAATACGGCCGAGACTGAACTTCCACGGCTCCAGGAGGGACTTTTGCTGGTCGTGCGTCCCAAGTGAGAGAGGCGATCCTGGGGTACCTGAGCCTGACCAGACCCTCCCTCGGTGGTCCCTGGTCTTCTGAAGGGTGATGGCATTCAGGGGGGCAAATCTGGAGTCCATGGCCGAGTTTGGGCTCTAGAAGGCGGACGCCCCTTCTGACCATGTCCCCTCAGAGCCGGCTGGATGGTTCATGGTCCGCGGCTTTGTCTGGCGGTCTGTGCCCAAGCCGGAGAAGCTCTCCTGGGGTACGTGAGCTTTGACCAGACCCTCCCTCGGCGGTCCCTGGTTCTCTGGAGGTGATGGCTGTCAGGGGGGCAAATCTGGAGTCCTCGTGGGAAGGAGGGCTCTTGAAGGCGGACGCCCCCTCTGACTATGTCCCCTCAGAGCAGGCTGGATGGTTCATGGTCCGCGGCTTTGTCTGGCGGTCCATGCCCAAGCCGGAGAAGCTATCCTGGGTACCTGAGCTTCGACCAGACCCTCCCTCGGTGGTCCCTGGTTCTCTGGAGGCGATGGCTGTTGTCAGGGGGGGGGGGCAAATCTGGAGTCCTCGTGGGAAGGAGGGCTCTGGAAGGCGGACGCCCCCTCTGACTATGTCCCCTCAGAGCATGCTCGATGGTTCTCAGTCCCTGGCTTTGGCTTTTTGGCCATCCTGGGGTACATTCTTGCCAAAAAAAAAAACGACTAAGTGAAAAAGAACCGGAATGAGGAATTTTCTAGGTGCCGCATCCGCCCTACAGTGACTTGAGGCCGGGTACAGTTCCGACTTCGTCCCCTTAAAGTGGGGACGTTGTCCCGCAATGCAAATACATAGGAATGCGCACCTCTGGCAGAATGTACTTGAGAGAGTGTCGTCTCTCTACCCCGATAGAAAGCAGTTGTTTCTCTGGTTCCCCGACTTGGGTAGGCGACTTGGCATGTGGTCCCTCTCGTC
>NW_027362314.1:15000-20000 GCF_039654945.1 Dendrobates tinctorius | reverse complement strand
AGGAAGGGAGGAGTCTCAGGAGGTGTACCTAGGAGGCTTCCAGGGGCCTGGGTACACTTTTCAGAAAGTACCGTTGGGACTTAGAAAAATTTTCAGGATTTTTGGACTTAGAGCGATTTTTGGATTTTTGTGCAAAAATCGAATTTTCCCTTCTCCCACCGCTCTGGGGCGTCAATATGAAGTGGGGACCCGAGGGAGAGTGCCTCCCATGAGGGTAGAATGTGTGACTTTTGGGGGGAAAGTCGAATTATGGAGCAAAAACCATTTTTGGGGACTTAGAAAAAATTCCGAGATGTGTCAGACTTCCAGGAAGGGGGCGCCTCGGGAGGTGTACCTAGGAGGCTTCCAGGGGCCTGGGTACACTTTTCAGAAAGTACCGTTGGGACTTAGAAAAATTTTCAAGATTTTTGGACTTAGAGCGATTTTTGGATTTTTGTGCAAAAATCGAATTTTCCCTTCTCCCACCGCTCTGGGGCGTCAATATGAAGTGGGGACCCGAGGGAGAGTGCCTCCCATGAGGGTAGAATGTGTGACTTTTGGGGGGAAAGTCGAATTATGGAGCAAAAACCATTTTTGGGGACTTAGAAAAAATTCCGAGATGTGTCAGACTTCCAGGAAGGGGGCGCCTCGGGAGGTGTACCTAGGAGGCTTCCAGGGGCCTGGGTACACTTTTCAGAAAGTACCGTTGGGACTTAGAAAAATTTTCAAGATTTTTGGACTTAGAGCGATTTTTGGATTTTTGTGCAAATATCGAATTTTCCCTTCTCCCACCGCTCTGGGGCGTCAATATGAAGTGGGGACCCGAGGGAGAGTGCCTCCCATGAGGGTAGAATGTGTGACTTTTGGGGGGAAAGTCGAATTATGGAGCAAAAACCATTTTTGGGGACTTAGAAAAAATTCCGAGATGTGTCAGACTTCCAGGAAGGGGGCGCCTCGGGAGGTGTACCTAGGAGGCTTCCAGGGGCCTGGGTACACTTTTCAGAAAGTACCGTTGGGACTTAGAAAAATTTTCAAGATTTTTGGACTTAGAGCGATTTTTGGATTTTTGTGCAAAAATCGAATTTTCCCTTCTCCCACCGCTCTGGGGCGTCAATATGAAGTGGGGACCCGAGGGAGAGTGCCTCCCATGAGGGTAGAATGTGTGACTTTTGGGGGGAAAGTCGAATTATGGAGCAAAAACCATTTTTGGGGACTTAGAAAAAATTCCGAGATGTGTCAGACTTCCAGGAAGGGGGCGCCTCGGGAGGTGTACCTAGGAGGCTTCCAGGGGCCTGGGTACACTTTTCAGAAAGTACCGTTGGGACTTAGAAAAATTTTCAAGATTTTTGGACTTAGAGCGATTTTTGGATTTTTGTGCAAAAATCGAATTTTCCCTTCTCCCACCGCTCTGGGGCGTCAATATGAAGTGGGGACCCGAGGGAGAGTGCCTCCCATGAGGGTAGAATGTGTGACTTTTGGGGGGAAAGTCGAATTATGGAGCAAAAACCATTTTTTGGGACTTAGAAAAATTTCGAGATGTGACAGACTTCCAGGAAGGGGGCGCCTCGGGAGGTGTACCTAGGAGGCTTCCAGGGGCCTGGGTACACTTTTCAGAAAGTACCGTTGGGACTTAGAAAAATTTTCAGGATTTTTGGACTTAGAGCGATTTTTGGATTTTTGATCAAAAATCGAATTTCCCCTTCTCCCACCGCTCTGGGGCGTCAATATGATGTGGGGACCCGAGGGAGAGTGCCTCCCATGAGGGTAGAATGTGTGGCTTTTGGGGGGAAAGTCGAATTATGGAGCAAAAACCAGTTTTTGGGACTTAGAAAAATTTCGAGATGTGTCAGACTTCCAGGAAGGGGGGAGTCTCAGGAGGTGTACCTAGGAGGCTTCCAGGGGCCTGGGTACACTTTTCAGAAAGTACCGTTGGGACTTAGAAAAATTTTCAGGATTTTTGGACTTAGAGCGATTTTTGGATTTTTGTGCAAAAATCAGATTTCCCCTTCTCCCACCGCTCTGGGGCGTCAATATGATGTGGGGACCCGAGGGAGAGTGCCTCCCATGAGGGTAGAATGTGTGGTTTTTTGGGGGAAAGTCGAATTATGGAAGAAATTGAGTTTTGAGGACAAAAAAGTGTTTTGAGGACAAAAAAGTTTCTTGAGGACAAAAAAGTTTCTCGAGGACAAAAAAGTGTTTTGAGGACAAAAAAGTTTCTTGAGGACAAAAAAGTGTTTTGCGAACAAAAAATGGAATTTTGTGATTTTGTGTAAAAATAAGTAAATTCCCCTACTTCCACCACAGGGGGGCTTCAGTATGTTGTAGGGCCCCCAGGGAGGGTCCCCCAACTGGGTTTAAAGTTTGTGGATCCTGGGCAGAAAGTTGAATTTTGGATGAAAAACCGAATTTTGGGACTTAGAAAAATTTCGAGCTGAGCAGTGACAGACTTCCAGGCAGGGGAGCCTCTCTGGAGGTGTACCGAAAACAGTTCCAGGAGCTGAGGTCATTTTCGAACATTTTTTGTTCGCTCAAATTTTTTTTGTTTTTGAGCTCTAAAAAGCTGTTATTATCAATTGGCTCAAAAATTTCAAGTGTCATGAGCTAGTACATGTTGGAGGAATACGTTTTAGGCAAAAAATTGCAAAAAAAAAAATCCAAGTGAAAAAGAACCGGAATGGGGAATTTCTGACTGCTGTAGCAGCCGCACAGTTCCAGGAGGTCGGATACATTTCCGACTTTGTCCCGCTCATTGAAGTACATTGTCCCGCAATGCAAATACATAGTAATGCGCACCTGCGGGAGAATATAGGAGAGAGTGGGCTCTCTCTACCCCGATGTATGGCGGTTGTTCCTATGGTTCTCTGGCTCGGGTAGGCGACTTAGAAGGTGGTCCCTCTTGTCGTGGAAGTTGCAAAATACGGCCGAGACTGAACTTCCACGGCTCCAGGAGGGACTTTTGCTGGTCGTGCGTCCCAAGTGAGAGAGGCGATCCTGGGGTACCTGAGCCTGACCAGACCCTCCCTCGGTGGTCCCTGGTCTTCTGAAGGGTGATGGCATTCAGGGGGGCAAATCTGGAGTCCGTGGCCGAGTTTGGGCTCTAGAAGGCGGACGCCCCTTCTGACCATGTCCCCTCAGAGCCGGCTGGATGGTTCATGGTCCGCGGCTTTGTCTGGCGGTCTGTGCCCAAGCCGGAGAAGCTCTCCTGGGGTACGTGAGCTTTGACCAGACCCTCCCTCGGCGGTCCCTGGTTCTCTGGAGGTGATGGCTGTCAGGGGGGCAAATCTGGAGTCCTCGTGGGAAGGAGGGCTCTTGAAGGCGGACGCCCCCTCTGACTATGTCCCCTCAGAGCAGGCTGGATGGTTCATGGTCCGCGGCTTTGTCTGGCGGTCCATGCCCAAGCCGGAGAAGCTATCCTGGGTACCTGAGCTTCGACCAGACCCTCCCTCGGTGGTCCCTGGTTCTCTGGAGGCGATGGCTGTTGTCAGGGGGGGGGGGGCAAATCTGGAGTCCTCGTGGGAAGGAGGGCTCTGGAAGGCGGACGCCCCCTCTGACTATGTCCCCTCAGAGCATGCTCGATGGTTCTCAGTCCCTGGCTTTGGCTTTTTGGCCATCCTGGGGTACATTCTTGCCAAAAAAAAAAACGACTAAGTGAAAAAGAACCGGAATGAGGAATTTTCTAGGTGCCGCATCCGCCCTACAGTGACTTGAGGCCGGGTACAGTTCCGACTTCGTCCCCTTAAAGTGGGGACGTTGTCCCGCAATGCAAATACATAGGAATGCGCACCTCTGGCAGAATGTACTTGAGAGAGTGTCGTCTCTCTACCCCGATAGAAAGCAGTTGTTTCTCTGGTTCCCCGACTTGGGTAGGCGACTTGGCATGTGGTCCCTCTCGTCTGGAAGTTGCGCACTCCGGCTGAGACCGAACTTCCACAGCTCCGAGAGGGACTTTTGCCGATCGTGCATCCCAAGCGAGAGAGGCAATGCTGGGGTACCCAAGCCTGACCAGACCCTCCCTCGGCGGTCCCTGGTTCTCTGGAGGTGATGGCTTTCGGGGGGCAAATCCGGAGTCCTCGTCCGAAAGGGGGGGCTCCGGAAGGCGGACGCCCCTCTCGTCCATGTCCTCTCAGAGCGGTCTTATCCTCCGATCGATCTGGCACGGCGCTCCCGGGTGGGGAGGTGGTGCTGCTCGCTCGACCCGGGCTTTGGAGCTCGCGTCGGTTTACGGTGAGCGGTGTCCTTCCTCCTGTACCCCCGGGCTTCCACCACCTATCTTTGGGCGCGCACGCCGGCCGTCACCTCCCGTTCGAGGACGGAGGCGGCCGAGCTGTGGGAAGTTTGAATCGCACCGAACGATGAACAGTGGTCTGACGACCCACGCGGGCGAACGGCGGGGCGCCCACCCACCCCGGCGTGGGGGCCAGCCGTCCGAATCGCTCCCCGCGTGGGGAAGCACAGTGTTAGCAAGGGCGGCCCTTTTCGAAGTTCCAGATGCGCAGCCCTGCCCGCGGAGGTCCGTGCCACGCATCGCCCGAAGGGCGGCCTCCGCGGCGGGCACCAGCGAGAGCGGCGGCGGTGGGTGGCGTTTCCACGCCGCTGCCGAGCTCCGCGCCACTAGTCTTTCCCGAGCCCCTACGTTAGTGGGGGGGATGACAGAGCTGTGGAGGCAGGCGAGGGGGGGTTCTCACTGCGCGGTGTGCCCCCACCCGACTCGCCATCGCCTTCCGCTCCTCGTACGTCGTCCTCCGAGGCGGCTCGGAAGGGAGAGGGAGAGCGAGAGAGCGAACGCCCCCCGAGCGAGGGGAAGATGGAGAAGGGAGCGATTTGAATGGGGCGAGAGGTGAAGGGAGTACGGCAGAACGCTGCCCTGCGCACCCCCCCGTGTTCCCGCCAGGCGGGGGAACAGCCCTGGGAGGAAAAGCCGCTCGGGCATCCCTTTGAGGACGGGCAAGAGCCGGGTGTAGGGACTACGCTGGAGGGCGACGCCGATACGGCCAGGCCGACTACGCCCCGCGCGACCTCTG
>NW_027362314.1:0-5000 GCF_039654945.1 Dendrobates tinctorius | reverse complement strand
ATGTGTGACTTTTGGGGGGAAAGTCGAATTATGGAGCAAAAACCATTTTTGGGGACTTAGAAAAAATTCCGAGATGTGTCAGACTTCCAGGAAGGGGGCGCCTCGGGAGGTGTACCTAGGAGGCTTCCAGGGGCCTGGGTACACTTTTCAGAAAGTACCGTTGGGACTTAGAAAAATTTTCAAGATTTTTGGACTTAGAGCGATTTTTGGATTTTTGTGCAAAAATCGAATTTTCCCTTCTCCCACCGCTCTGGGGCGTCAATATGAAGTGGGGACCCGAGGGAGAGTGCCTCCCATGAGGGTAGAATGTGTGACTTTTGGGGGGAAAGTCGAATTATGGAGCAAAAACCATTTTTGGGGACTTAGAAAAAATTCCGAGATGTGTCAGACTTCCAGGAAGGGGGCGCCTCGGGAGGTGTACCTAGGAGGCTTCCAGGGGCCTGGGTACACTTTTCAGAAAGTACCGTTGGGACTTAGAAAAATTTTCAAGATTTTTGGACTTAGAGCGATTTTTGGATTTTTGTGCAAAAATCGAATTTTCCCTTCTCCCACCGCTCTGGGGCGTCAATATGAAGTGGGGACCCGAGGGAGAGTGCCTCCCATGAGGGTAGAATGTGTGACTTTTGGGGGGAAAGTCGAATTATGGAGCAAAAACCATTTTTTGGGACTTAGAAAAATTTCGAGATGTGACAGACTTCCAGGAAGGGGGCGCCTCGGGAGGTGTACCTAGGAGGCTTCCAGGGGCCTGGGTACACTTTTCAGAAAGTACCGTTGGGACTTAGAAAAATTTTCAGGATTTTTGGACTTAGAGCGATTTTTGGATTTTTGTGCAAAAATCAGATTTCCCCTTCTCCCACCGCTCTGGGGCGTCAATATGATGTGGGGACCCGAGGGAGAGTGCCTCCCATGAGGGTAGAATGTGTGGTTTTTTGGGGGAAAGTCGAATTATGGAAGAAATTGAGTTTTGAGGACAAAAAAGTGTTTTGAGGACAAAAAAGTTTCTTGAGGACAAAAAAGTTTCTCGAGGACAAAAAAGTGTTTTGAGGACAAAAAAGTTTCTTGAGGACAAAAAAGTGTTTTGCGAACAAAAAATGGAATTTTGTGATTTTGTGTAAAAATAAGTAAATTCCCCTACTTCCACCACAGGGGGGCTTCAGTATGTTGTAGGGCCCCCAGGGAGGGTCCCCCAACTGGGTTTAAAGTTTGTGGATCCTGGGCAGAAAGTTGAATTTTGGATGAAAAACCGAATTTTGGGACTTAGAAAAATTTCGAGCTGAGCAGTGACAGACTTCCAGGCAGGGGAGCCTCTCTGGAGGTGTACCGAAAACAGTTCCAGGAGCTGAGGTCATTTTCGAACATTTTTTGTTCGCTCAAATTTTTTTTGTTTTTGAGCTCTAAAAAGCTGTTATTATCAATTGGCTCAAAAATTTCAAGTGTCATGAGCTAGTACATGTTGGAGGAATACGTTTTAGGCAAAAAATTGCAAAAAAAAAAATCCAAGTGAAAAAGAACCGGAATGGGGAATTTCTGACTGCTGTAGCAGCCGCACAGTTCCAGGAGGTCGGATACATTTCCGACTTTGTCCCGCTCATTGAAGTACATTGTCCCGCAATGCAAATACATAGTAATGCGCACCTGCGGGAGAATATAGGAGAGAGTGGGCTCTCTCTACCCCGATGTATGGCGGTTGTTCCTATGGTTCTCTGGCTCGGGTAGGCGACTTAGAAGGTGGTCCCTCTTGTCGTGGAAGTTGCAAAATACGGCCGAGACTGAACTTCCACGGCTCCAGGAGGGACTTTTGCTGGTCGTGCGTCCCAAGTGAGAGAGGCGATCCTGGGGTACCTGAGCCTGACCAGACCCTCCCTCGGTGGTCCCTGGTCTTCTGAAGGGTGATGGCATTCAGGGGGGCAAATCTGGAGTCCGTGGCCGAGTTTGGGCTCTAGAAGGCGGACGCCCCTTCTGACCATGTCCCCTCAGAGCCGGCTGGATGGTTCATGGTCCGCGGCTTTGTCTGGCGGTCTGTGCCCAAGCCGGAGAAGCTGTCCTGGGGTACGTGAGCTTTGACCAGACCCTCCCTCGGCGGTCCCTGGTTCTCTGGAGGTGATGGCTGTCAGGGGGGCAAATCTGGAGTCCTCGTGGGAAGGAGGGCTCTTGAAGGCGGACGCCCCCTCTGACTATGTCCCCTCAGAGCAGGCTGGATGGTTCATGGTCCGCGGCTTTGTCTGGCGGTCCATGCCCAAGCCGGAGAAGCTATCCTGGGTACCTGAGCTTCGACCAGACCCTCCCTCGGTGGTCCCTGGTTCTCTGGAGGCGATGGCTGTTGTCAGGGGGGGGGGGGCAAATCTGGAGTCCTCGTGGGAAGGAGGGCTCTGGAAGGCGGACGCCCCCTCTGACTATGTCCCCTCAGAGCATGCTCGATGGTTCTCAGTCCCTGGCTTTGGCTTTTTGGCCATCCTGGGGTACATTCTTGCCAAAAAAAAAAACGACTAAGTGAAAAAGAACCGGAATGAGGAATTTTCTAGGTGCCGCATCCGCCCTACAGTGACTTGAGGCCGGGTACAGTTCCGACTTCGTCCCCTTAAAGTGGGGACGTTGTCCCGCAATGCAAATACATAGGAATGCGCACCTCTGGCAGAATGTACTTGAGAGAGTGTCGTCTCTCTACCCCGATAGAAAGCAGTTGTTTCTCTGGTTCCCCGACTTGGGTAGGCGACTTGGCATGTGGTCCCTCTCGTCTGGAAGTTGCGCACTCCGGCTGAGACCGAACTTCCACAGCTCCGAGAGGGACTTTTGCCGATCGTGCATCCCAAGCGAGAGAGGCAATGCTGGGGTACCCAAGCCTGACCAGACCCTCCCTCGGCGGTCCCTGGTTCTCTGGAGGTGATGGCTTTCGGGGGGCAAATCCGGAGTCCTCGTCCGAAAGGGGGGGCTCCGGAAGGCGGACGCCCCTCTCGTCCATGTCCTCTCAGAGCGGTCTTATCCTCCGATCGATCTGGCACGGCGCTCCCGGGTGGGGAGGTGGTGCTGCTCGCTCGACCCGGGCTTTGGAGCTCGCGTCGGTTTACGGTGAGCGGTGTCCTTCCTCCTGTACCCCCGGGCTTCCACCACCTATCTTTGGGCGCGCACGCCGGCCGTCACCTCCCGTTCGAGGACGGAGGCGGCCGAGCTGTGGGAAGTTTGAATCGCACCGAACGATGAACAGTGGTCTGACGACCCACGCGGGCGAACGGCGGGGCGCCCACCCACCCCGGCGTGGGGGCCAGCCGTCCGAATCGCTCCCCGCGTGGGGAAGCACAGTGTTAGCAAGGGCGGCCCTTTTCGAAGTTCCAGATGCGCAGCCCTGCCCGCGGAGGTCCGTGCCACGCATCGCCCGAAGGGCGGCCTCCGCGGCGGGCACCAGCGAGAGCGGCGGCGGTGGGTGGCGTTTCCACGCCGCTGCCGAGCTCCGCGCCACTAGTCTTTCCCGAGCCCCTACGTTAGTGGGGGGGATGACAGAGCTGTGGAGGCAGGCGAGGGGGGGTTCTCACTGCGCGGTGTGCCCCCACCCGACTCGCCATCGCCTTCCGCTCCTCGTACGTCGTCCTCCGAGGCGGCTCGGAAGGGAGAGGGAGAGCGAGAGAGCGAACGCCCCCCGAGCGAGGGGAAGATGGAGAAGGGAGCGATTTGAATGGGGCGAGAGGTGAAGGGAGTACGGCAGAACGCTGCCCTGCGCACCCCCCCGTGTTCCCGCCAGGCGGGGGAACAGCCCTGGGAGGAAAAGCCGCTCGAGGCATCCCTTTGAGGACGGGCAAGAGCCGGGTGTAGGGACTACGCTGGAGGGCGACGCCGATACGGCCAGGCCGACTACGCCCCGCGCGACCTCTGCGTCGCTGGGGCTTGTGCCGGAGCCGCGGCGGACCCCGACGGCCAAACCCCCTCTCCCAATCCTCGCGCCTGTCCGCTGGTCGGTCGAGGACCCCCCGCGATTGAGGCAGGTCTAAGCCAGACGGTGGCGCCGCAAAGGCCCCCCACGCCCCGGCCCCGCTCCCCAGCGACCCTGTGTGTCGCCCAAGGAGCGTCGGGTCGCGCGGCAGGGCGGCCGCGGTGTCTTCGCAGGCCAGTCACCTTGCCCCTACCCGTGCAAGGGGTGTATTCCAGACGCCTTCTGCTTCGGGCTCTGCACCGTACAGCGAGCTGCTCTTCCGACGCCCCCCGCGCTCCGCTGTGGGCTCCCCCTGCCCCGAGGGTCGGCCCGACGCCCTCCCGGAACCCCGCAGGTACGCCCCTGCGCGATGCCGACGACGATGTTTCTCCGGGCGCCCCGCTTTCCGCCGAGGGGGTCTCCTCTCTCTCGTCTCTCGGACCTCTCCCTCGCCTCAACGCGGTCCAGTCGTGTTGGGGAGCTACCTGGTTGATCCTGCCAGTAGCATATGCTTGTCTCAAAGATTAAGCCATGCACGTGTAAGTACACACGGATGGTACAGTGAAACTGCGAATGGCTCATTAAATCAGTTATGGTTCCTTTGATCGCTCCAAACCGTTGACTCGGACAACTGTGGTAATTCTAGAGCTAATACGTGCAAACGAGCGCTGACCGCCAGGGATGCGTGCATTTATCAGACCAAAACCAATCCGGGGTCCCGGGCGCGGCGTCGGGATGGTCCTCCGCGGCCTCCCCCCTGCCGCGCTCTCCCCGTAAGCGTTGCGACTCTGGATAACCTCGAGCCGATCGCACGTCCCCGTGACGGCGACGATCCATTCGGGTGTCTGCCCTATCAACTTTCGATGGTACTTTCTGTGCCTACCATGGTGACCACGGGTAACGGAGAATCAGGGTTCGATTCCGGAGAGGGAGCCTGAGAAACGGCTACCACATCCAAGGAAGGCAGCAGGCGCGCAAATTACCCACTCCCGACCCGGTGAGGTAGTGACGAAAAATAACAATACAGGACTCTTTCGAGGCTCTGTAATTGGAATGAGTACACTTTAAATCCTTTAACGAGGATCTATTGGAGGGCAAG
>NW_027362313.1:32500-35000 GCF_039654945.1 Dendrobates tinctorius | reverse complement strand
TCCCACGAGGACTCCAGATTTGCCCCCCTGACAGCCATCACCTCCAGAGAACCAGGGACCGCCGAGGGAGGGTCTGGTCAAAGCTCACGTACCCCAGGACAGCTTCTCCGGCTTGGGCACAGACCGCCAGACAAAGCCGCGGACCATGAACCATCCAGCCGGCTCTGAGGGGACATGGTCAGAAGGGGCGTCCGCCTTCTAGAGCCCAAACTCGGCCACGGACTCCAGATTTGCCCCCCTGAATGCCATCACCCTTCAGAAGACCAGGGACCACCGAGGGAGGGTCTGGTCAGGCTCAGGTACCCCAGGATCGCCTCTCTCACTTGGGACGCACGACCAGCAAAAGTCCCTCCTGGAGCCGTGGAAGTTCAGTCTCGGCCGTATTTTGCAACTTCCACGACAAGAGGGACCACCTTCTAAGTCGCCTACCCGAGCCAGAGAACCATAGGAACAACCGCCATACATCGGGGTAGAGAGAGCCCACTCTCTCCTATATTCTCCCGCAGGTGCGCATTACTATGTATTTGCATTGCGGGACAATGTACTTCAATGAGCGGGACAAAGTCGGAAATGTATCCGACCTCCTGGAACTGTGCGGCTGCTACAGCAGTCAGAAATTCCCCATTCCGGTTCTTTTTCACTTGGATTTTTTTTTTTGCAATTTTTTGCCTAAAACGTATTCCTCCAACATGTACTAGCTCATGACACTTGAAATTTTTGAGCCAATTGATAATAACAGCTTTTTAGAGCTCAAAAACAAAAAAAATTTGAGCGAACAAAAAATGTTCGAAAATGACCTCAGCTCCTGGAACTGTTTTCGGTACACCTCCAGAGAGGCTCCCCTGCCTGGAAGTCTGTCACTGCTCAGCTCGAAATTTTTCTAAGTCCCAAAATTCGGTTTTTCATCCAAAATTCAACTTTCTGCCCAGGATCCACAAACTTTAAACCCAGTTGGGGGACCCTCCCTGGGGGCCCTACAACATACTGAAGCCCCCCTGTGGTGGAAGTAGGGGAATTTACTTATTTTTACACAAAATCACAAAATTCCATTTTTTGTTCGCAAAACACTTTTTTGTCCTCAAGAAACTTTTTTGTCCTCAAAACACTTTTTTGTCCTCGAGAAACTTTTTTGTCCTCAAGAAACTTTTTTGTCCTCAAAACACTTTTTTGTCCTCAAAACTCAATTTCTTCCATAATTCGACTTTCCCCCAAAAAACCACACATTCTACCCTCATGGGAGGCACTCTCCCTCGGGTCCCCACATCATATTGACGCCCCAGAGCGGTGGGAGAAGGGGAAATCTGATTTTTGCACAAAAATCCAAAAATCGCTCTAAGTCCAAAAATCCTGAAAATTTTTCTAAGTCCCAACGGTACTTTCTGAAAAGTGTACCCAGGCCCCTGGAAGCCTCCTAGGTACACCTCCTGAGACTCCCCCCTTCCTGGAAGTCTGACACATCTCGAAATTTTTCTAAGTCCCAAAAACTGGTTTTTGCTCCATAATTCGACTTTCCCCCCAAAAGCCACACATTCTACCCTCATGGGAGGCACTCTCCCTCGGGTCCCCACATCATATTGACGCCCCAGAGCGGTGGGAGAAGGGGAAATTCGATTTTTGATCAAAAATCCAAAAATCGCTCTAAGTCCAAAAATCCTGAAAATTTTTCTAAGTCCCAACGGTACTTTCTGAAAAGTGTACCCAGGCCCCTGGAAGCCTCCTAGGTACACCTCCCGAGGCGCCCCCTTCCTGGAAGTCTGTCACATCTCGAAATTTTTCTAAGTCCCAAAAAATGGTTTTTGCTCCATAATTCGACTTTCCCCCCAAAAGTCACACATTCTACCCTCATGGGAGGCACTCTCCCTCGGGTCCCCACTTCATATTGACGCCCCAGAGCGGTGGGAGAAGGGAAAATTCGATTTTTGCACAAAAATCCAAAAATCGCTCTAAGTCCAAAAATCTTGAAAATTTTTCTAAGTCCCAACGGTACTTTCTGAAAAGTGTACCCAGGCCCCTGGAAGCCTCCTAGGTACACCTCCCGAGGCGCCCCCTTCCTGGAAGTCTGACACATCTCGGAATTTTTTCTAAGTCCCCAAAAATGGTTTTTGCTCCATAATTCGACTTTCCCCCCAAAAGTCACACATTCTACCCTCATGGGAGGCACTCTCCCTCGGGTCCCCACTTCATATTGACGCCCCAGAGCGGTGGGAGAAGGGAAAATTCGATTTTTGCACAAAAATCCAAAAATCGCTCTAAGTCCAAAAATCTTGAAAATTTTTCTAAGTCCCAACGGTACTTTCTGAAAAGTGTACCCAGGCCCCTGGAAGCCTCCTAGGTACACCTCCCGAGGCGCCCCCTTCCTGGAAGTCTGACACATCTCGGAATTTTTTCTAAGTCCCCAAAAATGGTTTTTGCTCCATAATTCGACTTTCCCCCCAAAAGTCACACATTCTACCCTCATGGGAGGCACTCTCCCTCGGGTCCCCACTTCATATTGACGCCC
>NW_027362313.1:17500-22500 GCF_039654945.1 Dendrobates tinctorius | reverse complement strand
CCCTCCAGCGTAGTCCCTACACCCGGCTCTTGCCCGTCCTCAAAGGGATGCCCGAGCGGCTTTTCCTCCCAGGGCTGTTCCCCCGCCTGGCGGGAACACGGGGGGGTGCGCAGGGCAGCGTTCTGCCGTACTCCCTTCACCTCTCGCCCCATTCAAATCGCTCCCTTCTCCATCTTCCCCTCGCTCGGGGGGCGTTCGCTCTCTCGCTCTCCCTCTCCCTTCCGAGCCGCCTCGGAGGACGACGTACGAGGAGCGGAAGGCGATGGCGAGTCGGGTGGGGGCACACCGCGCAGTGAGAACCCCCCCTCGCCTGCCTCCACAGCTCTGTCATCCCCCCCACTAACGTAGGGGCTCGGGAAAGACTAGTGGCGCGGAGCTCGGCAGCGGCGTGGAAACGCCACCCACCGCCGCCGCTCTCGCTGGTGCCCGCCGCGGAGGCCGCCCTTCGGGCGATGCGTGGCACGGACCTCCGCGGGCAGGGCTGCGCATCTGGAACTTCGAAAAGGGCCGCCCTTGCTAACACTGTGCTTCCCCACGCGGGGAGCGATTCGGACGGCTGGCCCCCACGCCGGGGTGGGTGGGCGCCCCGCCGTTCGCCCGCGTGGGTCGTCAGACCACTGTTCATCGTTCGGTGCGATTCAAACTTCCCACAGCTCGGCCGCCTCCGTCCTCGAACGGGAGGTGACGGCCGGCGTGCGCGCCCAAAGATAGGTGGTGGAAGCCCGGGGGTACAGGAGGAAGGACACCGCTCACCGTAAACCGACGCGAGCTCCAAAGCCCGGGTCGAGCGAGCAGCACCACCTCCCCACCCGGGAGCGCCGTGCCAGATCGATCGGAGGATAAGACCGCTCTGAGAGGACATGGACGAGAGGGGCGTCCGCCTTCCGGAGCCCCCCCTTTCGGACGAGGACTCCGGATTTGCCCCCCGAAAGCCATCACCTCCAGAGAACCAGGGACCGCCGAGGGAGGGTCTGGTCAGGCTTGGGTACCCCAGCATTGCCTCTCTCGCTTGGGATGCACGATCGGCAAAAGTCCCTCTCGGAGCTGTGGAAGTTCGGTCTCAGCCGGAGTGCGCAACTTCCAGACGAGAGGGACCACATGCCAAGTCGCCTACCCAAGTCGGGGAACCAGAGAAACAACTGCTTTCTATCGGGGTAGAGAGACGACACTCTCTCAAGTACATTCTGCCAGAGGTGCGCATTCCTATGTATTTGCATTGCGGGACAACGTCCCCACTTTAAGGGGACGAAGTCGGAACTGTACCCGGCCTCAAGTCACTGTAGGGCGGATGCGGCACCTAGAAAATTCCTCATTCCGGTTCTTTTTCACTTAGTCGTTTTTTTTTTTGGCAAGAATGTACCCCAGGATGGCCAAAAAGCCAAAGCCAGGGACTGAGAACCATCGAGCATGCTCTGAGGGGACATAGTCAGAGGGGGCGTCCGCCTTCCAGAGCCCTCCTTCCCACGAGGACTCCAGATTTGCCCCCCCCCCCCTGACAACAGCCATCGCCTCCAGAGAACCAGGGACCACCGAGGGAGGGTCTGGTCGAAGCTCAGGTACCCAGGATAGCTTCTCCGGCTTGGGCATGGACCGCCAGACAAAGCCGCGGACCATGAACCATCCAGCCTGCTCTGAGGGGACATAGTCAGAGGGGGCGTCCGCCTTCAAGAGCCCTCCTTCCCACGAGGACTCCAGATTTGCCCCCCTGACAGCCATCACCTCCAGAGAACCAGGGACCGCCGAGGGAGGGTCTGGTCAAAGCTCACGTACCCCAGGACAGCTTCTCCGGCTTGGGCACAGACCGCCAGACAAAGCCGCGGACCATGAACCATCCAGCCGGCTCTGAGGGGACATGGTCAGAAGGGGCGTCCGCCTTCTAGAGCCCAAACTCGGCCACGGACTCCAGATTTGCCCCCCTGAATGCCATCACCCTTCAGAAGACCAGGGACCACCGAGGGAGGGTCTGGTCAGGCTCAGGTACCCCAGGATCGCCTCTCTCACTTGGGACGCACGACCAGCAAAAGTCCCTCCTGGAGCCGTGGAAGTTCAGTCTCGGCCGTATTTTGCAACTTCCACGACAAGAGGGACCACCTTCTAAGTCGCCTACCCGAGCCAGAGAACCATAGGAACAACCGCCATACATCGGGGTAGAGAGAGCCCACTCTCTCCTATATTCTCCCGCAGGTGCGCATTACTATGTATTTGCATTGCGGGACAATGTACTTCAATGAGCGGGACAAAGTCGGAAATGTATCCGACCTCCTGGAACTGTGCGGCTGCTACAGCAGTCAGAAATTCCCCATTCCGGTTCTTTTTCACTTGGATTTTTTTTTTTGCAATTTTTTGCCTAAAACGTATTCCTCCAACATGTACTAGCTCATGACACTTGAAATTTTTGAGCCAATTGATAATAACAGCTTTTTAGAGCTCAAAAACAAAAAAAATTTGAGCGAACAAAAAATGTTCGAAAATGACCTCAGCTCCTGGAACTGTTTTCGGTACACCTCCAGAGAGGCTCCCCTGCCTGGAAGTCTGTCACTGCTCAGCTCGAAATTTTTCTAAGTCCCAAAATTCGGTTTTTCATCCAAAATTCAACTTTCTGCCCAGGATCCACAAACTTTAAACCCAGTTGGGGGACCCTCCCTGGGGGCCCTACAACATACTGAAGCCCCCCTGTGGTGGAAGTAGGGGAATTTACTTATTTTTACACAAAATCACAAAATTCCATTTTTTGTTCGCAAAACACTTTTTTGTCCTCAAGAAACTTTTTTGTCCTCAAAACACTTTTTTGTCCTCGAGAAACTTTTTTGTCCTCAAGAAACTTTTTTGTCCTCAAAACACTTTTTTGTCCTCAAAACTCAATTTCTTCCATAATTCGACTTTCCCCCAAAAAACCACACATTCTACCCTCATGGGAGGCACTCTCCCTCGGGTCCCCACATCATATTGACGCCCCAGAGCGGTGGGAGAAGGGGAAATCTGATTTTTGCACAAAAATCCAAAAATCGCTCTAAGTCCAAAAATCCTGAAAATTTTTCTAAGTCCCAACGGTACTTTCTGAAAAGTGTACCCAGGCCCCTGGAAGCCTCCTAGGTACACCTCCTGAGACTCCCCCCTTCCTGGAAGTCTGACACATCTCGAAATTTTTCTAAGTCCCAAAAACTGGTTTTTGCTCCATAATTCGACTTTCCCCCCAAAAGCCACACATTCTACCCTCATGGGAGGCACTCTCCCTCGGGTCCCCACATCATATTGACGCCCCAGAGCGGTGGGAGAAGGGGAAATTCGATTTTTGATCAAAAATCCAAAAATCGCTCTAAGTCCAAAAATCCTGAAAATTTTTCTAAGTCCCAACGGTACTTTCTGAAAAGTGTACCCAGGCCCCTGGAAGCCTCCTAGGTACACCTCCCGAGGCGCCCCCTTCCTGGAAGTCTGTCACATCTCGAAATTTTTCTAAGTCCCAAAAAATGGTTTTTGCTCCATAATTCGACTTTCCCCCCAAAAGTCACACATTCTACCCTCATGGGAGGCACTCTCCCTCGGGTCCCCACTTCATATTGACGCCCCAGAGCGGTGGGAGAAGGGAAAATTCGATTTTTGCACAAAAATCCAAAAATCGCTCTAAGTCCAAAAATCTTGAAAATTTTTCTAAGTCCCAACGGTACTTTCTGAAAAGTGTACCCAGGCCCCTGGAAGCCTCCTAGGTACACCTCCCGAGGCGCCCCCTTCCTGGAAGTCTGACACATCTCGGAATTTTTTCTAAGTCCCCAAAAATGGTTTTTGCTCCATAATTCGACTTTCCCCCCAAAAGTCACACATTCTACCCTCATGGGAGGCACTCTCCCTCGGGTCCCCACTTCATATTGACGCCCCAGAGCGGTGGGAGAAGGGAAAATTCGATTTTTGCACAAAAATCCAAAAATCGCTCTAAGTCCAAAAATCTTGAAAATTTTTCTAAGTCCCAACGGTACTTTCTGAAAAGTGTACCCAGGCCCCTGGAAGCCTCCTAGGTACACCTCCCGAGGCGCCCCCTTCCTGGAAGTCTGACACATCTCGGAATTTTTTCTAAGTCCCCAAAAATGGTTTTTGCTCCATAATTCGACTTTCCCCCCAAAAGTCACACATTCTACCCTCATGGGAGGCACTCTCCCTCGGGTCCCCACTTCATATTGACGCCCCAGAGCGGTGGGAGAAGGGAAAATTCGATATTTGCACAAAAATCCAAAAATCGCTCTAAGTCCAAAAATCTTGAAAATTTTTCTAAGTCCCAACGGTACTTTCTGAAAAGTGTACCCAGGCCCCTGGAAGCCTCCTAGGTACACCTCCCGAGGCGCCCCCTTCCTGGAAGTCTGACACATCTCGGAATTTTTTCTAAGTCCCCAAAAATGGTTTTTGCTCCATAATTCGACTTTCCCCCCAAAAGTCACACATTCTACCCTCATGGGAGGCACTCTCCCTCGGGTCCCCACTTCATATTGACGCCCCAGAGCGGTGGGAGAAGGGAAAATTCGATTTTTGCACAAAAATCCAAAAATCGCTCTAAGTCCAAAAATCTTGAAAATTTTTCTAAGTCCCAACGGTACTTTCTGAAAAGTGTACCCAGGCCCCTGGAAGCCTCCTAGGTACACCTCCCGAGGCGCCCCCTTCCTGGAAGTCTGACACATCTCGGAATTTTTTCTAAGTCCCCAAAAATGGTTTTTGCTCCATAATTCGACTTTCCCCCCAAAAGTCACACATTCTACCCTCATGGGAGGCACTCTCCCTCGGGTCCCCACTTCATATTGACGCCCCAGAGCGGTGGGAGAAGGGAAAATTCGATTTTTGCACAAAAATCCAAAAATCGCTCTAAGTCCAAAAATCTTGAAAATTTTTCTAAGTCCCAACGGTACTTTCTGAAAAGTGTACCCAGGCCCCTGGAAGCCTCCTAGGTACACCTCCCGAGGCGCCCCCTTCCTGGAAGTCTGTCACATCTCGAAATTTTTCTAAGTCCCAAAAAATGG